>NC_142104.1:44338299-44638299 GCF_056152115.1 Neolamprologus brichardi | reverse complement strand
TTTTACAGGAAAGACATTTTTTTCCTTTTATTTGGGTCAATCAGGAGCTAAAGTACTTTTTCAGAGTCCTCAGGTGTCCACCCAGACCGCTCTCTACATCTCTCAGTGTATATACTTCAGAAACACCACCACCACTTGTCCTCCCCCCCCAATTACCTTTACACATGCACTCAGAGGTCACCTTCAGAATAATTACATCAATACAATACCAGATGAAAAGAGATCCCACATGATCATTAACGTGGCGAATCTTAGACATTACCAAATGCATAAAAAACAAAAAAGAAAACATGAAGGGAAAAATTACATAATCATTACGCCAGCTTTAGTTTTTGTAAATGTGGAAGTAGAAAGGCAGTTCATATTTTAAAAACATGTCACTGTCTTACAGCTCTACCCTCTAATATTTTTGTCATTTTATTTAAACAATCTTTCTGCAGTTAACTAAAACTGTTCAGTTCCTAAGCTGGCAGCTGTTAAGGAAAAAAAACTAATTCAGGGCAAACGAATGCATACAAAAAGCTGACTGTCCAATTCCCAAATCAGGCAATATTGGATTTTTGTTTTATTATCACAACTATGTTCATTTCAGCACTCCTGAAGCTTTAGAAAAATCTCTTCTGGTCGACTGCGTACGTCTTTCCTGCTGGAAGCTTTCGGAAAAATAAACTGTTGCCTCTGCTCATGTTGCCCTGTAAGGAAAAGAGGCAGGAAGTGTTAGTAATAGTCAGCTTACACATGAAAGACAGAACTAGAAAAGAACATTTCTGAGTGATGCTGCTGGGTCAGCTGTCATAAAACAATCGTTTTCAGTCACGTGACCGACTCACTGCCCTGCATCGTGACTGCAAATCAGTCGGTGGTGCTTCAGAACAAAGCTGCTATTCTTCTCACCTTTCTTGGAAAGTAGTTGTAGAAGTTAAATGTGCATTAGAAACAGTTGACTAATGACAAAAGAACATTTAGCCACAAACAAATCTGAAAGCCTATATTCTTGAAATTAGTTGAAGAGTGAAATGATGTGTTTTAAATGTCTAAATTCAAGAATCTCAAATAGAAAAAGAACATTTGCAAAATATCTGTTGTGTGTGTGGGTCTGTGTGTGACAGAGAAGGAAACTGGCATCAAATGAGCAGAAAAAAATATTTTTAATCCTTAACTGTTATGTAGGTTTTATTTAAAGACCGCATGTTAGTGGTAAATGGCCTGTATTTGTACAGCGCTTTACACACATTCACACACTGGTGATGAAGCTACATTGTTGCCACAGCCACCCTGGGGCGCACTGACAGAGGCGAGGCTGCCGGACACTGGCGCCACTGCCAGTGTTGCCAACTCCTCAATAAGGAAAATCGCTATTGGTTGTCCTAAAAGTCGCTAGAAGTCGCTAAATGACATCATCACCTAATTTGCATAATTGGTCATGCTAATGTAATTGTAACCTACGTTGTTGGAGAGAGAAATAACATCGTGGACGAGACATAAAGTGAGCAAAAACGTCGTAAATACATTTATAATTTATTTAGAACTACAAATTAAATTTCTTTTAGCAATTATTGGTTTTTTTAATGTCACAATTCCAACCCTGCTCCTTTATCCGGGCTTGGACCGGCAAAAGTGACGCGAAATAGGCACTCTGGTGGAGTTACTGTGTGTGTGTGTGTTTATAAGTAGTTTTAAACCTTGTGATCCACAAAACAGCATCAGAGTAAAAGAAGAACTGACTGCGTTACAGCACCCGCTGCTTGTTGAGAGTAAAAGCGATATGTGCTTTCATGTCTTTTTTTAGCAACTTTTCTTTAGAAAAAAAAGTTGCTAGGGGGTCTGAAAACTCGCTAAATATAGCGACAAAGTCGCTAATTTGGCAACACTGGCCACCGGGCCCTCTGACCACCACCAGTAGGCAACGGGTGAAGTGTCTTGCCCAAGGACACAACGACTGAGACTGTCCAAGCCGCGGCTCGAACCGGCAACCTTCCGATTACAAGGCGAACTCCCAACTCTTGAGCCACGATCGCCTAGTGGGAAGATAAAGTGTTAGGCCTCCAATTTAAAAATTTAGCCTAAATTTTGGTGCCGTTTCAAAACGGTTGCATATAGGAGAGGGCAAGGGAGGAGTCTGTGCTTTGATAGCATTTGTGAGAGAACCATAAATCCCAGCTCAAGAGGAATTACACTGGATGACAGAGGGCAACGACAGCTACATTTTGAAGTATATATTATACATGTAGGCAAAAAGTTTGGGTGGGAAAAAAAAGACATTTTCCAAACTGTTTTTAGAGCAGGTCACATGATCGTGCAGTGGTGGGAAAATTCCATGAAAAATCTGATTTTTCATCAAACTTAAACTGCTCTCGTGGAAAAAAAAAACATAAAACATATCAAAATATGGCTTTAGTCAATAAAAGTGGCCCGTATAATGTTTGAATGACGTCCATGCAAATCCGCACAGAAAGGCCCGGTGCGACGCTGCAGCCGACCTTGTTGCTGTGCGGCAACAGTGGGAACTACTGCACCGTGGTCCACTCCAGTAAGTGCATTGTTGAACAGGCACACTTAATAACATCAAGAGAATAATAAAAACTATTGAATTCAATTGAACTCAGATATTTATACATATATAAATATGCTCTGGCAGAACCAGGCTCGGGGAGCGGCAGCCGTCTGTTACGACTGGTTGGGGGTGAGGGGAAGAAGACAGGACAAAAGACACGTTATGGAAGAGACAGAAATGAGTAATAATTCAATGCAGGTTGTGTATAAACACATAAGTAAAAAAAGTGTAAAGAAGAAGTAAGAAAGAAAAAGAAAACATCAATTTCACAGTGAATTAGAGGAAGAGTTTTCACTACTGTGAACGATTCATGTGGCGACGGCAAAGCGGCACAACGTGGAGAGACGTTTGTGAACGTGTCACACAAGCTGCCATGCTAACTGTTAAAGGCAGGTTTGAGCAAGCAGTCTTTTTTCATGAGAACTGTGAAAAACCCCTAAAAATGAACCGAAGCCTCATTTAGAGCTACACATTTCATGATTAAGAAAAAGAAGGCATTTTCAGACGGGGAGGTTTTCAAAGAAACAATCATGATAATTGCAAAAACTGCTTAAAGACGAGAAATATGGAACTGATGTGATCTCCACTCTCTCCAATGTCCAGCTGGGGGCAACTACAGTAGTTAGAAGAGTGTCGGCTATGTCCGGGAACTTGGTTGATCAGCTGGGCTGGGATCAAAGTGCAGGTGGTTTAGCATCCAGTGTAACCAGTCTGTGGACAGCAGCAGCACAGCGAGCTGATGGTCTCCATCTGGATGGTGTTTGACGATTTGTCCACAAAAGAAGAACGTCTGACACGACTGTCACTAAAGACAACTACGAGGTCTATGAGGAGTTGACCTTTATGACGCGGTGACGGAGGTTTTTTTACCGTTGGAAAAGCTGGTATCAGTGACCACCAGCTCCTGCTATGATCAGCCAACATACAGGATTCATCCCTCACTGAAAAGGTGACACGGAGTTCCTAGACTTTATGCTGGGGTACACCGAGTGGACACTTGACCTTTCATTATAAAGGACATCACTGGGAAACAAAGCTGCGAGGCAAAGGTAAGACTGTTGCTGACACAAGTGCTTTTAATGCATTTAAAGCCCAGAGGAACATTGTTCTCTGTGCATTTACAGAGAAAAAAGGTGCTGCACTTTCTCTCTGTGCTGAAAAGCTTCTGCATCTGAGACTTTTGACAAAGCTGCAGAAAAGTACTCTTAAGTCATAAACAGACTTGGAGAACAGGTTTTGGGACCTTGATCAGTGTGTTGTTCATTTCCAATCCTTTCATGAACGTGGAGACAACATGCATCGCTCAGTGCAATGTTCAGCTTGGATGCTGGACAGGTGGAAATTGTAACACTGCAAAATGACCTTCAGCCCATCAGGATGAAGCAAACCTTCGGTGCCTTGTTGACACAGAAAGCACAGTGGTGTATGCACCAGCCTGTTCGGTTCAACCCATCATTGTGAATCGTTACTACTGAGCGAATGTTTGAAAGGAGCTAGATGAGTTATACACTTACCTCTCTGCTAAGATGCTTCCAGCAGTCCAACCAGGTGTGATATTTTAACGCGTAGGGAGCTCTGCCTCCAGCAAGCCTGATGAGAAAGTTATAATATGAGTCTGCTTGAATTCAGCAAGTTTGACAGCAGAAAGTGACGAGCTAACTTACCCACAGTTATTGACAGCCATTATGTTTGACACCAAAACAAAAGGATAGGTGAGCATACTGGCAAAGAACTGCAAGACAGAGGATGAAGAGCATGAGACTGAGCCACAAACAGACCGCTGACTGATGCTGTTATACTCACGCCTGTCATCGCCTGAGAGCAGTTCTTGATTTCTCCTGTGTGACTCATCTGTTCAGAAGAAGAGTCACTGTTAGTCTGTGTTACAGCCTCAATCTAAGAATTTAATTTATTTTATTTATTTAATTTATTTTTAATTTAAAAATTTAATCTAAGATTGCTTCACAAAACCCTCAAGATCTATGTCAGTACGATACAAACAGTAGTTCCCTGAACATACAATGAAAACAGTCAAACAAACGATTGCTGTTGTGTTGTTGTTTTGATTTTTTGCATGCACAAACTTGAATTTCAGGTATTGAGATTACAGAAACTGAAGGACATATTATACCGAGTCATCGATGGCATATGTGTTGATGAGGTGAGCCAGCAGGTTACAGATCCACAGAGAAAGGACATCACCCAGCAGACGAGGAATCAACCCACTAGGAAAAAGGAAACACAAAAAAATAAAGACACGCCTTAAATAAAAGAGAAAAGAGTAGAGACACTATAATCAAACACTGGGATTGTTTGAAGCCCAACACTGGCTGGAACAATGTTTAACTCACTGACACTCAGATACAGTGCTGCAACAGTTCACTGAGTACTTTGAATAATTCGACTACAAAAAGTTCTTTGCTTCGATGCGTCGCTAAGGGACCCTCTGCAGCGCCGCTGTTACCATGGAAACTCGAACACGAGCATTTCAACTAAAAACAGACTCAATGCAAACGTATTTATTAGCAGTGTGTGAATAAAATGCCACAACAGCAGCAGTGATGATGACGACGCTGGCTCAGTTTTACACAGACTGCAGCTCTGTGTAAAACTGAGCAAAGAGAGCAAAGAGAGCTCAGCTGAAGTGAAGGTGTTGGTGTAATCAGATCCTGATCAGCAAACTCTGACATGATAAAAAAAGAATATGTGTAGCTGCTTCATTTGTTTGTTTCACAGTGAAAAATCGACTGTAAGCCTCCAGAAGCTGCACAAAAACACGCAGATGAACTGTTAGCTGAGGTTGATACGTGTTTAAACTGTACAACTTTCTGAATGTTGACACCAACCGTCCTATTTTAGATGAAAGCGAGTAGAGGTGGCAGGTCTTCATATTATTATCTAAAATTAAAGCGTCTTTCACGAGCCAATAAACACGGGCCAGTAAACTCAGAGCCACTGAGCTGAAGGCTGTTGTCGTACACCGAATTATCGTTAATATTAATTAATCATAAAAACTTGTTTTCAGCAGCACAATAACTTTACGTCAGAGCACAGGGCTGATGTTTGCTTCTCTTCATTGCAGCCAGCACGTCATCCTTTAAAGGAGCCACTTAGGTTTGTTTTTGGACAAATGAGACAGATGAAACAACAACACTGACGTTTCTAAAATGAACCCAATGAAATTCACTTTGAAAGGCCCGTGCTTGATCATTTATTCTATCGCTCATTGATAAGACAAAAATATTTCTTAGCCGATTAATCGATAGATTGATGTAATAAATCAATACTGAACTGATACTCATTACCCAGTTCAGCTGCTGCAGCAGCTCACACAGCACCGCTGCAAACAGGATGTCACACAACTCTCCCTCTTACTGAACAGATGAAGTAGTTCAGAACACTTTAGGAAGGATTTAAGCTGTCAGTAAAGATCAAATCTGAGTAACAGGAAACATTTCATACTGTATCAAATATGGGAAGTATTAGAGTATTTAGAGTATTTTCCATCTGTTTTGATTCAACTGGATTTCAAGTTCTAGTACTGTGACAACTGATGATCTGCTAATAAGTAACTGCAACAATATCAAGAATGAATAAGCATTTTAATGCATATGCTGAGCCCTGACTTCAGGAAATGAGGCTCAAGGTGCATCAATGCAACAACTGTTGGAAGATCCAATTACATACAAGTAATTTTAGTTAGTTAGTTATGCTGCAATAGATGTAGGCTGCCGGGGATTCCCATGATGCATTGAGTTTTTCCTTTCCAGTCACCTTTCTCACTCACTATGTATTAACAGACCTCTCTGTATTGAATCATATCTGTTATTAATCTCTGTCTCTCTTCCACAGCATGTCTTTATCCTGTCTTCCTTCTCTCACCCCAACCAATCACAGCAGATGGCCCCGCCCCTCCCTGAGCCTGGTTCTGCTGGAGGTTTCTTCCTGTTAAAAGGGAGTTTTTCCTTCCCACTGTCGCCAAAGTGCTGCTCATAGGGGGTCATATGATTGTTGGGCTTTTCTCTGTATCTATGAAGCGCCTTGAGGTGACTTTTGTTGTGATTTGGCGCTATATAAATAAAATTGAATTGAATTAATTTTATGTATATTTATGAGAACAATATTTTTTCAGATTAAAGAAATATTATATAATAAAAAGGCAGCAGAATAAACCACTCTATAAATGTGTGGTTAAAGTCTGAATGCCAATTGTCTGATCATAATGTACATAAACTCGCTCCACACTCTTTCACTGATTCTTGTGTAGGTGCTAGAAGAGTTTTCTGGTCCATGTCAGACGGACCAGAAAACTGTACGATGCAAATTATTTCATAAGCAAACCCTGTCCATGCTACAGAGGAAGCCCCTCATTTAGGAATAAACTCCTCAGTCGGTTTGTTCTGACTGGTCCGTCTGTTTGGAGCCGCCTGGTTCTGCCTCAGTTTCACTAGCCATGGTTCTCTGTGTCTGCATCTACACGGGGACTATAGCACCATTTATTATTACCTCAGATAAAAAACATGAATTTGTTTGATGCAGATTCTAAAACTTGATGTTTGAGAATAATGTAAATTGTGAAAAGGTTGATGTGGAAAATAAACAAGCGGACGGCGGGACCACGCCCTGGGTGTGTTGCTAACAACAACGCTGTCGTCGTGTCGTTATTTTAAATATAAGAGAGAACTTTAAGAAATAAATACAGACATTACATCGACCATCAAAACGATGCAAAAAATATTGCTGTGAACAGTTTAAAGGTTGTCCAGGCAGACACAGACACAGAGGCAACAGGTGAAACTACAGCACACTGATGAACAAAGCTGTGAAGGACTACATAAGCTCTCAGCATGTCTGTCACAGACAGGATTTATCTGAAACTCGTCAACATGTGGCCGAACACTAAACCAGCTACTCCAAACATCCCTGACTCTCTGACAGCAAATTTCTGAATCAGTTCTCCACTCAAAACTTCACTGTTATTATTAATATTATTGTGCAACGTCAGATCTACTCAACACATTCCAACTACCAAATAATAATAATTCAAAAATATTCAACCAAACTGTAAAATGGGATTCACATCTGAAATCACTTTCAGTCTGTACTTGCCCGACATAAGAGAGCACACCTACTGAAAATCTCACCTTCTACAGCAGTGTCGTCTGTTTTTGTCTCATTTGTTTAGGACATGAAAACTGAACCTTTTTGGTTCTACTTATTGAAAGTGAGCTTGGCGTGGTTTGCTCCTTCAACTCAACCAGGTTCACACGTGTACATCTACACCACAGACTCTTGACAGCACTGTGGGCGAGTTATTACTGGATTTACTAAGAGGAGGGAAAATTGGTATTAACTGTCATCTAAGCAATCCATGCATGTGCCCGGTGCCTTCATGTGGAAAATGCTCTTTTCAGACAAAATACTCCAGACTAGAGCAAAGTTTTAAAAAGCAACGTATATGAAAGTCAATTTGTGTTATTTTTAATTATATTATAATTATATTTAATTCTGTGTGTAGAGGTCTGAAAAGAACCTGAAAAACTAGAATATATATAACTTTTCAGTTTGTCATACATTGTATGTACACTGCTCAAATGTGTAAAAGAAATGAAAATCATCATCTACAGGACAAAGAACAACGTACAGCAGAATGTTTTGGTACTGTGCCAATTATGGACCCATTCACACAGCATCCCCCCGGCATCCCAGATCATGGCTGAGAGAGACAGAGGTGTATATAGAGATATAATCCTGTCACAAACATTTTACTACCAAAAGTAACAATTTATTGCCAGAAAGACAATGATTTAGATTTTTCTGTCATTGTTATAAAAAGAACGAAGATAATAATAAGTTACTCCTAATAAAACAGTCTCCCTCTTTGATGACACACTGAAGGAGCTTCTTTAGTTTCTACTTTTGCAATAATCGTTTTCTCTTCTTGCCCAAGTCGTCCACCTAACGTCCAACAGAAGTGTCTGTTGTCCTGAAGACAAATAGAGTCAAACTTACGCAAAGAAGCCCAGGACGCCTTCTTCTCTGTAGACTGTGATGATGGAATCAAACACCCCACTGAGGACAGAAAACCTTAATAAATCTCACGGCTCTTCTCATTTAGTATCACAACTAAAATACTAAAGTTACCTGTATTTGGTTTCTCTTCCAATGAACTGCACCATACATCGCAAAGTGATCACTGAAAACAAGTCAGGAGAAACATGAAGGTATGCAGGCATATTGTGCTGAATCATTTAAAATGTGACGGCTCTGAGTCACGCTGTACCGTGGAAGGGATGTGTGACGATGGTGGCACAGGAGCGCGCAACCATCTCCCTGGTTGTCTGTTGAAAACACAACAAGTCACTAAAGTTCAAGTATTGATAAATTGCACTATTAATGCATCAACAGCACTATAACAACAGTACTGTAAGTGCAGCGTGTTATTATCATTACTAACAGTTTCCATGTAACATCATCTGTACTCAACTTAACTGTATTATGTGAAAGCTTTGTTTTCAAATATAACACGATTTAGCTTCAAAGTACAACTGTAACGATACAGCTTTGAATCATTATCAAAAGTATAACTTTGTTGTTGTGGCCGCAGCTAGTAAAGAAAAGCAGAAATCATTCTTTAAAATATTTCCTGATGTAAATGATCGACACATCATTTGGTTTGAAACAAATATGGTTTCATGTAACTTAACCAATCAGCAGTGAGCGCAGGCTAATACTTGACCTTGATCACACGACTTGCAACATGTGCCACTGTTTTCACAATGTTGTGTCACCGAAGCATATTTGTTGGGATTGATTGTGATGATGGGTGTTCTTCAGAACTTCATTCTGCTCAGTGGTGAGTATGAAAGCGTTAGCAAGCTAACGCTAGTTAACATCAGACTAGCAGCATTTAGTGTGTTCAACTTCAACTGTTTTACAGTGAAATTGTGTCCATTCTGTGTATAATTAACATTGTTATTGCCCGAGCTGTAAATAAAATACTGTATTTTTCAAAACAAGCCTCCACTGAAGAATGGTAAATGGCCTGCATTTGTATAGCGCTTTACACTACATTCAGTCATTCACCCATTCACACATTGGCAATGGCAGCTACATTGTAGCCACAGCCACCCTGGGGCGCACTGACAGAGAATGGAGATGCCACAGTTCCAGTTAACAGGAAGCTGAGGCAACACACGAGTTTGATTTTGTCAACATCTTTGAAACCTGAGCTTTGTTCCCACATCCATCACTACAGACATGTCCCACTGTGGTCAGGCCAGACTGACAAAGCACAGACAGCACAATGATCTGTATCAGACATTAACACACTTGACTAACACAAATTGTATGTGCAAGCCTTTATGTGCGCACTGTAACTGCAGCTGCTGTGAGTCAAATACACGTTGGGCTTCTGCCGCTCCGAGTTCTTCTGCTTTGAGCCAAACGAAGTATTCTTTACGCTTATTAATTACATAAAACCAGTCTTACATTATACTGTTTGATTAACTGTGCGCTCAGTTTCTTAAAGTATTACTAAAATACTTTATCACTTTTTCCTTAATAACAGTATTTTCTTGCCCTTATTAAATTGCTTAGACCAGACTTGGCTGTGTAGTGTTGTGACTTGCACAGGTCTTACCTCATTAACAACCTGCTGTAGAGAGCTCTCTTTCTCCTTCTGCTGCCCACCCAGTATCTGGAAATCAGAGAAACCTCAGCGTCACCATCCTGAACATTATTTTGCCACTTTATACCCTTATTAAGAACTCGTGTACAGATGGCCTGAGGAGAGCGATGAGGACCAACACACAATTCATTTGTTAAGTGGGGTCAGTGTGGGCCAAGGCCAGCATGTTAAACGTAGGGCTGCATGTAGAGATTACTTTAGTAATAATGTATTTAACTGATTACTCCAAAAATGAAAAAAACAAAACACAGGTCTTTGAAAAATGAACCGTGCATCGCTTTCCATTTTACAAACTGCAAACAAGAGCTGCCAAAACAAACAAAACAAACCCAGTCATTGAATTTATGTCATAATAAAATCAACGTTTTTGAAGAAAACACTTTCCTAAGTGCAAAAACTGGAAAAAAAAATCTCAAGTACAGTAATCGTAAAATAAGGTGTGCATGTAACTTAAACAGAGGTAATAAATAATATTCCCTTACTCCCTTTAATAGACCCTTTACTGTTTTACTAGGGCGGGGGGGTCTCTTAAATTAGTAGCATGCAAAAGAGTTGTAACAGTATTGCATCTCCTGATTGAGGTGTTTGTTCATGCGTATCTTTGTGTCTTTGCCTGTTTAAGTGTAAATGAGTCTGTTATGCACCTGCGAGCCTTTAGAGGAGTACAGGCTGGCTGCAATAATGAAAAGCAAGCCTGTCCACATCCTGACGCTTGCCTTGGCTTTGATGCAACAGTTTGTGGTTCCTAAAGTGCAGTTTTATTATTATTAATTAATGTTCCAACCTAACAGGTTAGAGGTTTACTGGCCCAGGTACATTTTTATATTGGTGTGCTGAAAATACCAATGTTTATATTTTTGAATATTAACAATTTTATTAACACCCCCCTTTAGATTCACCTCTGCTTCTCGTAGGCATCACTGCTGCCAGTTATGTTCTTTGTTTTGCGAGTAACGACTCGTCACAGTGTGTGTGTGTGTGTGTGTGTGTGTGTGTGTGTGTGTGTGTGTGTGTGTGTGTGTGTGTGGGCAGACTGTGTTAAACTATGACAGCATCACTTCTGCTGGTGTGTTATCAGTCTTTGTTTAAAAGCTGGGGTCTGCATGGGCTTCATGTTGTTATACTTTATATTCCTAAACACGATTCTATGGCAGAAATGTGGGTGGACTGCTCACGTTTCCATGGTGATAACTGAATACGAACGGGTCATAAACAAAGTATCAAGACAAAGAATCTTCAACAAGGAGATTTTTTAAATAATCGAGTTACTTCAGTTCATTGTTGAAAGATGGCAGCACACATCAACGCAGCGACTCTCCCTCAAACGTTTTATCGTAGATTTGTTTTGCTTGTTTTTCTGACAGAATTTTATTTTGAACATGCAAATATAACTGAAATAACAAAGACAAAAGAAAAAAACTTAAAAAACATCAAGTTTTCATATATATATTTCTATGTCTACAGAATGTGTGTGTTTGAAGAGTAGGATGAAGTTTATACTTTTCCTGGTCCTGCCCCCTTTTTTCAAATTTAATTATTTACAAATCAATACTCTGAATTCGACCTTCCACTTGACTTGACCTCAGCAGCGATGGCGTGCTGTGAGACACCTGCTTATGCAGTTCAGCAGCCTGATCTCGTTCAAAAGAGGAAATTACAACAGTGTGACTGCCTGACAGAAAATGGCAATGAATCCATATTTTTGCTTAGATTTGGCCTTTTAAAGGCACGTGGACCTAAACGTTTGATCAGCTGTAAAACAGCTTGTTTCAGTTTCAGTGCTGTTGTCAATAAATTGCTCAAAATGTTGTTTTGTCTCACTCCCATTTCTTCTTGTTGCATGTTGAAGCTCTACTTGAAACCTTTTTAAGATCCAACCATGAAAAATATTGTAGGCGCCATCAAGTGGTCAAACTTTTGATTGGGAAAGCATAAAAAAAAAAGAAGAAACATTTAGTGATTTATCAATTTTTCCTTGCTATATAATTCCATATATCTTGCTTCATAGTTCTGATGTCTTCAGTATCTACAACGTAGAGAGCAGTAACAATAAAGAAAATGAGGAGGTGTGTCCAAACCTTTCACTGGTAGTGTATATGCATGCCTATAGGTCTGTTCAGAGGTTCTTGGAAAGGATATGTGAAGACTTCATAGTTTAGCTGCTGTATTCCAACCTAACCCAAGCTGTGCATCATTGGGGACATAAATGAACTAGATATGCACATCCCATAGACTCCTAGTATGTGGGATGTGCATTTCTGCTTCTTCAAAAAACCAACTGGATTCATTTGTTTCCTTCTGGCCCCACTGATCAATCCCATCACTTAGTGGTCGGCTGTAGCCTCGTCTCGTAGGACATAGAAGCCTACACATCCACTGCCCTGTTTTACATCCACAACTGTACGGAATAACTATGGACAAAGGAGTTTCTCAGTTTATGAGAGACCGCAGCACTGCCCTCATGTTTAGAAGAGAAGGAATTACATTAAATATAGACAGATAATTAGACATTATGTATTCTCTTCCTACATACGTGCTTTCTATCTAACATTCATACTCCATCGGATGCATCAGAGAGCAACTTGAGGTTAGTATCTTGCCCACTGACATTTGGCATGCAGACCGGAGCACACAGGGATCGAACCACCAACCTTCAAATTAGCAGGTGACCTGCTCTAGCACCTGAGCTACCTGAGCTACAGCCTCCCCTGTGCCAATCCAACCTAAAGAAAGATATCGAGAAAGATATCAGAGGCAAAAGCAGAATATTGGAGGAGGACTGAGGGACATTTCAGAGAGAAAGTCCCAACAGCATCAAGATCTAAAAGTGAGCAGTGATGTGCCAACTCTGGGCGTTCTGGCTAATCAGCGGTTAGCTGCTATTTCAGGGTGGTTATGTTGGACAGTCAAACACTGCCATGAGCATTGAGTCCATCACTTCTCATAGAAGTGTAGGCACCTGCTCTAAGATGGCATTCAGTTTGCACACACAATATCAAGGCTTTTGATCTTTTATTGCATAACTGTTATGTTAACTTCCCTACATATTACGTATCATCCCCATGTGAATGTGACATTACATTTTTACATTTGAGGGTGGCTGTAGCTCAGGAGGTAGAGCAGGTCACCTACTGATCGGAAGGTTGGAGGTTCGATCCCAGGCTCCTCCAGTCTGCGTGCCAAGTATCCTTGGGCAAGATACTAACCCCAAGTTGCTCTCCGATGCGTCCATCGGAGTATGAATGTGTGTGAATGTAGTTAGAAAAAGCACTAAGTATAGATAAAGTGCTTGTGAGAATGGGTGTGACTGGGTGAATGTGGCATGTTGTATAGAGCGCTTTGAGTACTCCGGGAGAGTAGAAAAGCGCTATATAAGAATCAGTCCATTTACCATTTACCATTTGTTCCATGTCACGTTCAACTTACGTTAACCACACTTAATAGTTACAAATATGTATATGACAAACCTTTGATCAAGTGACACTAATATGGAATCAAGACTTTGAAAAAGATCCAGAAGCAGAAACGACCAGTTAAAATGCTTCCAGCTTCCAGTCTGCTCTTTACCTGCTCTTCGTACAGACAGCAAACTTTTAAAAAATAAAAATTTAAAAACTGGTTAAATGATACATGTTGCTGAAGGCTGATGGCAACTGTCCTATATTTACATGGAAACGACACTTGCAGTAAACAGAGGTGAACCGTGGGGTGTAGCACAGTATATTAATGTCCCGGGGCTGGCCATATCTCCGGTCGGGGGACCAAAATCTATCTCAGCCCCGCCCGTCAGGCTATATGATAGCCGGATTTTGTGAGCCCTGTTTAATAGTGCATTCATTAAATTACATTCATATTTAAAAATATAAAAATAAAAGCTTTTTTCACAAGCCAATAAAGATGTGTATCGGCCAGTAAACTCTGAACCCCTGACCTGCGGTTGGACACTTAGTTATTATTAATATTAATTAATGTCTGCAGCATCAAAATGACAGTTATGGTAAATATTTAAGCTTTAGTTTAGATTGCGTATATATCTTATTTTATTTGACTTTCACTGTACTTTATTATTATTTATATCGATTATTTATATATTTTTGCATTTGTGAAAACGTATTATTTAAAAAAACAAAACCATATGACATGTAAATACAATCAAAGGGTTTAGTTTTGGTTTAGTAGTGTCTTTTTGACAGATTGCTCATTAATAAGGCAAAAGTATTTCTTACCTGATTACTCGATTAATCAATGGAATAATTGATCGATTATTCAATTACTAAAATAAATGTAATAAGTGAAAATAACCTGAAAACAGTATTAGATGCTCTGCTATAAGTGATGCAGGCAATACAGTGTAGATTGTTAAAGTTCTCAGAAGTGAAAGAACAGATTTTAATACAGAAATGCAGGAAGTGATGCGCTGCTGCACAGGAAAAGGATCTTGAAGGGGTCACGGGCCAAACTGTTGCATTTTATGGGGAGTCAGTGAACATTTTGAACTTATCACACTGTGACTACAAACAGGATCAGAAAAAAAAACTTACCTGTGGGGTGCCTTGTTCTTGACATTTCTGGAAGAGGATAGAGGTTATCAAGCTGCCACAATCAACAGTCTTTGAGTTACACTTACAACACGGATGGCAAGAAACTGAGTTCAAAGTCAATGCCATTGTTAGTCCCAGCACATGGCTCATTTATGTATGCATCACAAATGATTGAAATAAATGACCACCTAAAGAAATTCAAAGAAAAGACTGGACAGAAACTGGTTGTTTGATCACATCTATTCAGCTTACCTGTACAACTTTGCTGTGTACGACTGTGCCAATGGTGCCTGCACAAAGCCTCGGACCAAGTCCTTTGAAAAGACCGGCTCTTCCATCAATCCCAATGATGTGTTTTGCTGAAACACATTGTAAATAGTGGTAAAACTACAAAGTTAAATATCCACATACAATCGTTCAAAGCACAGTAACACTATGACCAACTCCATTTATAAAAATATCAAGAATCAAACTTGCCATAAGCAAACAGTCCAGGTAGCTGGTAGACTTGTCTTCCAAATAAATTCCTACCCAGGGTGGGAGGGAGTGGCTCATGTCCGACCTGATAACACACAAAACCAAAAACAATGAGAGGGAACCATAGGAGGGGGCAAGTATTGTCTTTATGTATCCTAGAGAAATACAGCAAAGCACCAAAAATGCTGCAAGAGAAGTTTTTATCTGCAGAACATCATGTACAGCTCGAGCTACCATGTACAGGCTGTTCGATATAACGATATATATCGGATGACGATATAAAAACGTCTATCGTTTCCTATCACGCTATCGTTTGTTTCGTGGTGTTGCAAAATAAACTGTTTACAGCAATATTTTTGCATCGTTTTGATGGTCACTGTAGTGGCTGTATGAAGTTCTCTCTTTCTCGTATGTTTAATATCACCACACTACAGACGGACAAGCACCTGTTTTTACATGCTGTTGTTAGCAACAATTATGGTAAAAACCATCACGTGGCTCCACTGTCCGCTTGGTTGTTTTCCACGTAAACCTTTCACAATAAAGCTTAAGAGTCTGTTGAGACTTTTCAAAATAAACTGAATCATGTGAATGAGTATGCAGAGTTTACAGACGAGAAGCAAAAAAGAGCCATCAGGTGCTAAAAAATAAACCTTAGACTCAAACGTTAGAACAGGCTTTTCCCCGCAGCACGCCGTGTAATAAATACTCAAAGAAAACGGCGGCCATTACAACCTATGTCTAAAGATTTATAGTTTGCATCGGTTAAAACACTCAACTAAAGGTACATGAGGCCCAGCTGGAAACACTAAAAGCAAGTCGAGCTGCCCGAGGTTCACAGAATTTACAGAAAAATGTTAAATTTTTGTGATTTATATTGTTGTCAGAACGGTAAATATCTTAGACCGTGATATGATATTATGGTCATAGCGCACAGCCCTGAGCTTGATACCTGCTCTAGTGCCTTTTACCAACACATATAGACTTCGATTATTTGCACAGAGCCAGGAAGGACTGAATGGTGCTGTGGAGAGACGGACCACGGAGAGACAGACCACAGAGAGACAGACCACAGAGAGACGGACCACAGAGAGACGGACCACAGAGAGACGGACCACGGAGACTGAGACGGACCACGGAGACTGAGACGGACCACGGAGACTGAGACGGACCACGGAGAGACAGACCACGGAGAGACAGACCACGGAGAGACAGACCACGGAGGCTGAGACGGACCACGGAGAGACGGACCACGGAGAGACAGACCACGGAGAGACGGACCACGGAGAGACGGACCACGGAGAGACAGACCACGGAGGCTGAGACGGACCACGGAGAGACGGACCACGGAGAGACAGACCACGGAGAGACGGACCACGGAGAGACGGACCACGGAGACTGAGACGGACCACGGAGACTGAGACGGACCACGGAGACTGAGACAGACCATGGAGAGACGGACCACGGAGACTGAGACGGACCACGGAGACTGAGACGGACCACGGAGAGACAGACCACGGAGACTGAGACGGACCACGGAGACTGAGACAGACCATGGAGAGACGGACCACGGAGACTGAGACGGACCACGGAGACTGAGACGGACCACGGAGAGACAGACCACGGAGACTGAGACAGACCACGGAGAGACGGACCACGGAGAGACGGACCACGGAGAGACGGACCACGGAGAGACGGACCACGGAGAGACGGACCACGGAGACTGAGACGGACCACGGAGAGACAGACCACGGAGAGACGGACCACGGAGAGACGGACCACGGAGAGACGGACCACGGAGAGACGGACCACGGAGAGACGGACCACGGAGACTGAGACGGACCACGGAGACTGAGACAGACCATGGAGAGACGGACCACGGAGACTGAGACAGACCATGGAGAGACGGACCATGGAGAGACAGACCACGGAGAGACAGACCACGGAGACTGAGACAGACCACGGAGAGACAGACCACGGAGACTGAGACAGACCATGGAGAGACGGACCACGGAGAGACGGACCACGGAGAGACGGACCACGGAGACTGAGACAGACCATGGAGACTGAGACAGACCACGGAGAGACGGACCACAGAGACTGAGACAGACCATGGAGACTGAGACAGACCATGGAGACTGAGACAGACCATGGAGACTGAGACAGACCATGGAGACTGAGACAGACCACGGAGAGACGGACCATGGAGACTGAGACAGACCATGGAGACTGAGACAGACCATGGAGACTGAGACAGACCATGGAGACTGAGACGGACCACGGAGAGACGGACCACAGAGACTGAGACAGACCATGGAGACTGAGACAGACCATGGAGACTGAGACAGACCATGGAGAGACAGACCACGGAGAGACAGACCACGGAGAGACAGAACACATCACATGCTATATAGCAAGAAGATCCAGACAGACAAATCTTTTTTTAATGATGTTGACTTTTGTCAGTGCGCCCCAGGGCAGCTGTGGCTACAATGTAGCTGCCATCACCAGTGTGTGAATGTGAAGCGCTTTGGGGTCCTTAGGGACTAGAAAAGCGCTATACAAATGCAGGCCATTTACCATTTTTCTTTTACAAAGCTGTATTTCCAGAGATCGCATAAGTGTGACAGGCACCAGTGTGTGCACTGTGCTGCATTCATGTATTTAACCCACACAGTTGATGATTAGCCGACTGCTACAAATATGGACACGGTACACAAGGCAGACAACTGTTAGCATCTAGTAAAACTATCATGACTTATTCTGTCATTAAGATCAACCTGAAGCTATTTTTGGTTGTAATTAAGCAAACGTTAATCGATACACGTCCCGGTGCTCTACTGTGTGCTCGTGTCCTGTGTTCGTTATTTTCATGTTTTTCATCATCGAGCTTCCAGTATTCATAACTGAGAAGCAAACACGTTTCTCCCAATGACAAACTCATGAATATACACTGTGTGTTGACATCAGTGTAAAACACTACAGAAAGCGGCGTTCAGCTAATCAGCTGACAGCTAGCTGGCGGTGATCTCTAGCAGTTCAACAAATGGCAACTTAGCGCCGCTGGCTTTCTTAGAAAATAATCCATGAATGAACTGTGAAGAATTATGTCTCATAGATTGTTTTTATTCAACCTGCGCACAGAATATAAACGAAGCAGCGCAACACTGCAGTTAATGATTAACTTTCGATCAACACGCGGATTCCGCCTATTGCACAGGAATGAGGAAACAGAAGGTCACAGGGACAACAGCCGGGACAACAATGTGTCTGATCCTATTACTGGGACAGTTCCTGCTATATTCTCAGATAAATAGTTATCAAGACTTATTAAAGGTCTCTGTGTGTGCTACAAACCTACTAATCTACTGGTAAACGAGGCAATACACTGTGAAAATGAATGACAATTTCCTCTTCTAGTCAGATACCAGCGAGAGTTACAGTATTTACAAAGATGAGTAAAGAGTGTCTGAATGAGGCCCTGCAAGGAAACGCAATCTGTCCAAACTCTCTTACCTGGATCAGGACTTTAATGTACATCAAAGGATGTGAGAGCACAGTAAGCCCTGATCCCAATAACACTTGGCCACAAACATCCGCCATTTTTGGAGAGTCGATAGAGACAGGAAGTCCTCCTCTTTCTTTTTGCTGCTGAGAGCAGATAACGTCCGTGGAAAAAACTACTGCCATCTAATGTTTATAAGAGACATGACAACGTTGTCCTTCGTTTTGAGACCATGTTCAAGTCTGAGGCAGCCCAGTGCTGCAGGCCAGTACATTGTGTCTGCAATGACAGGTTCATTCTATAGACGTGTGTAAAACTGGCTGATGAGAGAACGTGAAGTTCATCTTTGTAGAGCAGTGGAAAGGCTCAAAAAATACTGGGAAGCCCCTACTGGAGGTAGAAAAAAGCACACCAAGCCCAGTGTGTCTTTACCCAGCTCTGTCCTAACTTTGCTATCAAAATAAAGGCCCTAAAAATACACAAATCAATAATTTGTAATGTGGAGCTGAAGGGAAGTTGCTACACATGAGTTCATTTTGCTGTCCCGGTGCCTGGGACAGCAGAAAACAAAATCACGAGGGTACAGCATTATACAACATCCAAAATATACAAAGAATATAAGATATACATTTCAACCATGGAGATCTCTGATGAATGTACTCATCATATACTTTTCAACATTAATAACAGGTTGTCTGTCCCCTTATGGGTCATTAACTGGGTCTAGACTGCTCTTTATCACTCTCACTTGTCAATAGCTGACGGACAGGGACCTTTGGATCTGCATTCACCATTTGTGCTCACTATAACACACTACCAAAAAGTTTGGACACACCTTCTCATATAATGTTTTTACTACTTTCTACATTACAGGTACTGAAGACATCAAATATATGAAGCAAGATATATATAGAATGTAGCAAAGAAAACATTGATAAACAACTCTAAATATATCTTATATTTTAGATTCCTAACAGTAGCCCCCCTTTGCTTTGTTGACAGAACTGCAAACCCCCGGCGTTCTCTCAGTGAGCTGATGTAGTCACCTGAAGAGGCTTTCACTTCACAGGTGTAAAGCCCTATTTGACAACTGTTATGGCAAGAACCAATCAGCTACGTAAAGAGAAACGACAGTCCATCATTACTTTAAGAACTGAAGGTCAGTCAGTCTGGAAAATTGCTAAAACTCTGAATGTGTCCCCAAGTGCAGTAGCAAAAACCATCAAGCGCTATGACAAAAGTGGCTCACATGCTGCCCCAGGAAAGAAAGACCAAGTGTCACCTCTGGTGCTGAGGATAAATTCATCCAAATCACCAGCACCTCTGGTTAAAGTCCAGAGAAATGCCGTAGCAGACACATCTTTGCATTAACTGTTCAGAGGAGACTGTGCGAATCAGACCTTATAGCTGGGAAAAAACACTACTAAGGAAAACCAACAAGCAGAAGACGTGTGCACATTATTCATTTTAGGGAAATATTGCAATTGAAAATGCAAGTGCTGTGGAGATAATCACAAATAGAGCATGTTATATTACCCTTTCAGAAGTATGACTAAGAAAGAAGACAAAACCTAAATAGAATTAAACTGAAAGTAGATTTAATTGATTTAGTTAGAAATAACTCAAGTAGTAACAGTTATCAGGCAGATTTTAATAATGTTAGGCAAGCACATTTATATGACAACATGTAATCCTTAAGACATTCTGGTTCAACCACAAATAATTACCACTGGTTTAGCTCAGTGGAGTGAGAAGGCAACGAGCTTCAGTCATATGCTGCTCAGCTGAGAGCACCATATGACCCACGTCGCTGAAAAAGGCTGATAAAAAATAAAAACAGTGAAAATGCAGTGACTATGCAAACTCGTTGCCTCAAATAAATTGAGTAAAGTTTTACTTAAGATGATTAAGCTCGGGCAACTTACTCATTTTGAGTACACTGTACAGCCTTGTTAGTTCCCAGAACTCAAAAAAATTGAGGAAACTTGTTGCCTCAAAAAAAACTAAGTAAAGCTTACTTAAGATGACTGTTAGGACAACTTACACATTGCAAGTCTGCAGTATTAAGAATAACTTGATATTTCTGACTGTACAATTTTAATTGTTTACCTACTGACAAACATTTCAAGTTCAACTAAATGAAAAAACTATTTGTGGTAACCTGAATATGATTAAAAATAATTAACAACACTTTCTGTAATGATGTTAAAATCAGCCCAACTTTTATTTTTAAACACAACAAAGTATAACAGCCAACATACTGGACACTGTTCTGCTGAACAACAAACAATTATATTGCCATCACGGTTATAATCTTACAATGAAACAAAGTCTCAGATGTAATTATTCTGAAAATAAGTTTAGGCCTACCTCAAGTTTGTTCTGTACTTGCACTGCATTAATGTTTTAAGGATGCTTGTTTCCAGTCCAGGCATTACTGCCTGAATGACTGTCATGGATCGAGGTGATCCAAATGTAAGTGCAGAAGAAGGTCTTCAACTTCCCTTGAGTACAGTGGCAGTGGATGTGGGTTGGAGATGCAATGAGCTTGAACCTGCAGGCGACCATCTTCACTGACCACACCATCTGTGACTCTTCTCTCCTGCTGTCCTGCAAGCAAACAATCATATTTTTTGGAACACAAACTTAATTGCTTCCTTAAAATGTTTTTCTGCATTTAGACAATCTCAGGCTCCCTCCCCACCAGAGAGGTGACATTCAACGTCCCACTGTCAGTCTGGATAGCCGTGACCACCACCCAACACACAATAATGCCATGAAAGCATCATTTTAAAAAGGGCTATGCAAACATGGCCAATAACTTTCATTCTAATGATGTGCAAAATGATTTGGGCACAAAACAAATGTTGCTGTTAGAAAACTTGCAGACTTCACTATATACAGTGTAGACCCTCTAAACTAAGTTTGTAATGTGATCTTTCAAGAAATGCAGACAAACTGTTGTTCGTTTACTTACAGCATGTCTTGTAGAATTAACTGGAGTCACCAGCAACAGCATCGGCAGTCACATCTCAAGTCTAATAACAGAAGACAGGAAAAGATCAGTAAAGAAACAACTTCCCCAAACCAAAGCACAAATATAACAATAAGTAAACAGGCTGATCTAAAGTATGATTAAAGTTCAGCCTGATTAATATAAATGTCACTGACAGTTGCTGATATAGTGGAAAACCAAAATACTTACTGATGTCTTTCTGTCCAACAGCAGGAGTGCTGGTCCCGAGCCTCGAAGACAGGAAGAAGCAAGCAGAGGGAGAAAAAACAGAACATTTTTATAAGCTGATTTGATCCTTAATGTCTGTGAAATCATTAGAACTTACAACACAGAAGGTCAATGTAGACCCCATACAACCAAATTAGACTAACACAGGGGTGGGCAACTCCAGGCCTCGAGGGCCGGTGTCCTGCAGGTTTTAAATCTCACCTTGGGTCAACACACCTGAATCACATGATTAGTTCGTTACCAGGCCTCTGGAGAACTGCAGGAGCTAATGTAGCCATTTAAATCAGCTGTGTTGGTTCAAGGACACATCTAAAACCTGCAGGACACCGGCCCTCGAGGCCTGGAGTTGCCCACCCCTGGACTAACACATATAGTATTAAAAACACCATCTACTACTGTGTCTGAATGTGTGGTATTGGCACTGTCAGTTTAGGCCTAAAGAGATATGTGTTTAAAACAAGACCACCTAATTTAAATATAATCATTACATGCTTGTTAAAAGCTAACTTCCAATATATTATGTTTCTCATAAGCAACATGACCAGATCTAACATATGGCTGGGTTTATATGTAACACAATGTTTCTAGTCACTCCCGATACATGCTCGATAACATGGGAGGAGCAAAAACACATCCCGGACTTTTTCGCGTTCTCGGCTTCATGTGTACTTTGAATTGGAACAGTACTTGGTCTCCGACATATCACAAGTCCACGAGAACACAAGTACAAACAATTATACGCATACACAGGCTCCGACAACTGCGATCCTACTTTTCCCCAGATTACCCTTTCTGGGTCACAAAATAAACTTTTAAGATATTTTCAGGCAAGAATGTAGCTGTGTAATGCTCAAATATCTACTTAATTTATCAAAATGTGGCTCAGGGAACCGATTTTATGTACACGGCGCTCAACAATCTGTCAAAAAATGTTTTAGTGCGACTTTGGTAAGCTACGGAGCTGCACCGCTTGATGGATTGTCGGAGCATTACGGCTACTGTAGTCTGGAGCCTGGCAGAGTGACACGTACTGTGCTTCAACATAATATTACCGTACTGTGTGTGTATAAGGACCACAAATGGCACCTGTTAAGAGTCATGGTTAATAAGCGGATTTCAAACTCCAGGCTGTCAGTCACACAGTAGAAGTTGGGAACAGAGCAGCTGTGAAATCTGTCTTTGTTATTATGCTCAGCGTCTGTTAGTTTACATTTTGACTGCACAATTGTGAGCTTTTTGTTATGCACAAAAACAACATTGTTTTCTTTTATTTATGGTGCATTATTATTTAATAAATGCTCATAATTTATTTCTGAGTAATGTTTTCATGTACATCTACGCTGTATGTTAATAAAAGTGCCTGTGTGACATCTGGGACACAGCTTTGACTAAGAACTCTCTTTTTGTTCTGACTTTATGGCTTTAAAAAAAATATCGAGATATATATCTTATATCGCCATCCAGCTAAAAAATATCGAGATATGAATTTTGGGTCATATCGCCCAGTCCTACCCACACCCCACCCCTAACGGCTGCACCTCCCAAAAAATTTTGTCTGGGCTCTTATCTCACTTTTTTATTTCAAACAATCAACAGAAAATTTCACAGACATAGTTTTATGTAAGGTTTTTAAGGCTGTGTTAATTTTTAAGTAACATGAGCCCAGCGGCAGCAGCAACGCTAGGCTAACACTAACTAGCTAGCAAGATTATAATCCTGGCGCTAAACTAAGAGAAGCCACAAAATCAGTTTGAATAAGAGTAAACATTTACTCACCAAGTCACTGTATCAGGTAAAGATCCACAGCAATGACAACAATAACATCTTGACCTGAAGCTTCTCCAGGTTTGCTCAACATATTCCATAACAAATGCACCATGAACATGCGGACTGATCCGAGAGGGAGGAGGACGGTAGTGACGTGGCATTTTCAAAACACATCTTTCATCCTTCCGCACTGAGAAGCAAAATTTCCAGCTTAGTTAGTTTTTCTAAGTTAAGACAAGTCAAATAAATTGAGCTGATCAGCGTTTTTGCATAAAAAGTACTGGTAACTTACTTAAATTGAGTTCTAATAACAAATTGATAAAAAATTGAGTTCAGCCAACTTAATATTTTTAATTAAACACAATATTAGATTTTACAGTGTAGGTGGAGTTTGCATGTTCTCCCTGTGTTTGCGTGGGTTTTCCCTGAGTAATAATATCAAAGTGCAATAAACATTCACTCTTTATTTATTTATTTATTAAGTCATTCATTTACCTTTCTTCTTTGCTCATACATTTCTTCCACTTAAAAAAAAAATCCCCTTTAACTTGTTGTTTTGTTAGTGTGCTGTGTTGTGTTTTGTGGCGTTTAGTTGTGCATATTGCTGACGCGGGACAGTTTCCAATTTTATTGTACTATTGTACTGGGTATGACTGTGCAATGACAATAAAGAGATATCTTATCTTATCTTGAAGGGTAAAGTGTAGTTATGGTCAGTAAGACTAGAACATTGCAGTATAATGCAGTTGATAAGGGCGACATGGGCGGTTGCCCAGGGTGGCATTGTGGTGGGGCAAAAAACAAAAAGTTGCTCGTGCTCATGCTGCCCCGACATCATGCCAGCGCATACTGGGAATGTCATAGGTACCGATCGGTTGTCTATCGCCCATTTGCTGGGAGTAAGGGCGCCCTCCGTTTGCGAGGTGCGCCTGCTGCTTGCGGCACAGGGAGGAGAGGGGCAGGGTGACGGGGGATTCTCTGGTGGCTGGAGTAGCATCTAATAAACAACTCGTGAAATAAAACAAAATAAAAACAAACCAACAAACACGAAAACACCAGACATCATGATACAGACTTATCATTTGCACCGATGTTTTTTCAAATTCTATACACGAAAAGAGAGCACGAGAGCCCTCAGTGCGCCTGCTGCTGAAGTCAAAGTAAACTTTATCGTCATCTCTGCTACATACAGTCCAGTATATAGAGAGAGTTACAGCAGTGCAAGTAAACAAACAATAAATATAAGATATATATATATATATATATATATATATATATATATATATATATATGTGTGTGTGTGTGTGTGTGTGTGTGTGTGTGTGTGTGTGTGTATACATATATATATGGACCAGCTGCTCCCAAATAGAGCCCATTTCATTTATAATGAGAGTGAATGGGTGGATGACTGGACGTGTAAAGCGCTTTGGGGTCCCTAGGCGGGACTAGTAAAAGCGCTATACAAATACAGGCCATTTACCATTTACCATATAATGTTATAAATCCAAGCCCATTATGTATTCATGATTTGAATCCTGGGTTGTGCAAAATCCCAGAAATAAACCCTTAACAAAGCAAATCTGTGAACTAAGGTTTAGATTTATAAGGTTATGTTGTGGTGATCCTCGGGTTGGGGGATTTGTGTTCATACTGGAGTGCAAAATGAAAACCAATGAAAGATGGACAAGAAAATTTTAAAGCCATCAGGTGCTCAGTTTAGAAAAAAGAAAAGAAGAGGAGGAGAACCGAGCAAAAGATGCAGGTAAGCAGATGTGTGATTGGATAATGGCAGGTCATCCTGAAACCATCAGAGTCAGAATCAGAATACTTTATTAATCCCTAAGGAAATTATGTGGGTTACAATTACTCCAGGAAGAAATTGTAAAAGTAGCAACAGTAACAGACTAAACTCCAAACAATACTTTATGTTACAAATTTTACACATTTAAGAAATAGCACTAATATATACAGATCACTCAATTATAAATATCAAGGATTAACAGAGGTTATTAGAAATAAATATCAAGAAAATTGACAAGAATATTACAGAATAGAAACGAGCGTGTATAAAAAGTGTATCTTTTGCAGTGTTTACAGTGTATTCGATGGAGGAGTTGTACAGGGAGTTGGCCACGGGCAGGAATGATTTCCTGTGTCGGTCAGTGCTTTTTGGTAATCTCAGTCTCTCACTGGACGTGCTCCTGTGAGTAGCCAGGCCTTCATGGAATGGGTGGGAGGTATTATCCATGATTATCCTTATCTTGGACAACATTCGCCTCTCAGACACCACCCTAACAGAGCCCAGCTCCATCCCCACAACATTACCGGCATTGTGGATCAGTTTATTTAGTCTGTTGGCATCTGTGACCCTCAACCTGCTGCCCCAGCATGCAACAACATAGAGGATAGAACTGGCCACAACAGGGATACAAGAAGAGATAACATTAATTAGTAGTGATAGTGAAAACTTTTGTTTATGTTAGTTTGCCACTTTCCTTTGTAGCTTACTGAATCTTTTGGACTGTGTTCAGCACAATATTAATTAGTCAGTGCCAATTGTTGATTTGTCCTATTCTCATTGTATGATGAATTATGATGGCTGTTTGTTAGTCGTTTGCTGTTTGTTATGGGGGGGGAAGAGAGAGTGTTCGCCCAGGCCGCCAAACAGCCTTGGACCGCCACTGAATGCAGTGCATTCCATTCATTTGTGGATCAGGTGACTCTTCACCTTCTATAGTAACTAAATCTTGAAGGTGGTTTGGCTAGAGTGACTGAACAGCCCGTTCTCACTCCCGAGGCGTAACATGCCGACGTTTTGTCACGTCCCGCGGCGTTCCTGAGGAACGCGAAAGGAGACCTTCGGCGTTCTTATGGTACGCGGTGGGTTATGGCCGAAATCCAGTGCAATGACGCTCCCGCGGTAATAGACGTTCCAGCCCTGTATTCCAGCCCTAAACCTAACCTTATCCCTAGCCCTAACCATAACCTTTTTCCTGACCTTAACCATGACTTTAATGATGTTAAATAGCGTGTTTCTAAGCGATTTGAGGAAAAAGAGCGAACATGTGTAGATTGAGTCCATACGGTTCTCACATTTCCTCATTTTTCCGAGGTCGTCATTTAGGAACGTGGTGGGTAGCCGAAAACGTAATATGTTGACGATTTGTCACCTAGCGTAAAATGTTACGCTTTGGGAGTGAGAACGCGTTGGACTGAAACAAACAGCCTTGGACCGCCACTGAATGCAGGCTAGAGTGGTTCTATTGCCCACTCCAACGCAGTAGGTGGCGGTAAAGCACTGTAACACTGGTTGTCACATGACATATATAAAAAAACAAGCAGGAAGAGGAGGTCTTTCGAAGGGTAAACATCCGTTGTAGTGGACAGTATATGTGGTTTTGTTTTTCAACGCCGTAAGCTTGTGATTTAAGAAAAAATAGAAAATCCCGATAAAGAGGAGACGACATGGCAACTACCATCAGCACCCAGAGGGGACAGGTAGCGACCTCGGTGTTTGTCTAGTTTGTTCGCACTGGCACGCACACAGCTAGGCGTTACTCTGGATTGTAGTTCTGGCAGTTCCTTAAATGATCAGGAAAGAGTTGCACAGAGACCTACAGCACTGACACTAGCTTAGCATTCAATACCCGTCACTCAAAACGTCGACGAAAGTAATTAACGGATAAGCGTTAGCTTAGGTAGCTAATAGCAACTCAAGGATTAAGCTGCCAGGACAGCAACACTGACGTGTTCCGTGTTACACAACAAACGATAAAGAGCAGTTTCACTCCCGTGCTTCAGATCTGGGAAGCGTAATTTCAGTTTCTGTGTTGCTGCTTAGAGGACCCCGGATGTTTTGTTATTACAAAGAGTCAGAAAACATTAAGCCTTTGATTTGTGGTGAGCTGATCTAATGATTACTCATAAACCGACTAATTACAAGTTAATGAAGTTCTGAGACTTGAGCAAAACGGTGTTCACGTCCAATATTTCCCGCGTGCTAGCATTACGTTAAAATGTTAGAAGAAAGGCTAGATAAACATATTAAAGGCATGGGTTTACCTCTTTTAAACTCACAAAATCCTAAAAAGTAACAAAAGTTTTCTCGTGGATTCTTTAGTTCAATATACCGTTGAACATAGAAATGTGTGGAGACATCCTGCCAAGGGCGTAGATTTGGTTTTGGCGTTGGTGGGGACGGATGATTCAACCACCCAACCCTGCCCTGTTTCTTATTTTCCCCTTTTTGTCTTTGCTTCTTGATAAAAAAGGAGAAATATACTTGCTTACATGTGCTATTCTACATGCTTTTAAACCATTTAAAATTACAATTCATATTTTTACATTTGAATTACATAACAAATGACAAAGTATTTTAGAGTTAAGTTTACTTCAGACATAATCCATATAAATCAGATATCATACAAACATAAAAATAGCTTCAAATACAGTCATGACAATAAAAGAATATGACTTTAAGGACTTAACAACATTACTTCAGTTATAGTACACCAACATCTCTGATACATCAGCACTAAGGGAACACTGAATGACCTGGTGGTTTCTGTCCATAAAACTACTCGTCTAAGATTATCACAAAGTAAAAGATCTCTCAGCAAAATTATGCAACATTTTAGGCACGATTGCCCCGATCAAGTCAGTGAGCTGGGATGTTTTACTCTAAACATAAACTACTGTTACAGCAACAGACATGGACTACTGGTGCCCCACACAACAACTCAATGTCCACTATGTGAAGGGGCCACACACATGCTTTCTCCTCTCGTTAACTGAGATAAACTGCTGGCATATTGGTTTTATATCTATATATATATCTATGTATACTGTCCAGTCTCTCCTGGTGGACATACAGCAGCATTGTTTAATCTCATTCGAGTCACTGTTAACCTTACCCATGTTTTTAGTCTTCTGAGAGCACTGAAGTTTCTTTCAGCCTCAGTACCTGCGTTTTATCCTCAGATTAAAATTATTATTCTGTGCTTGATGTGCCTCACCTTTGGCTCTTCCCCTCTGACTGCACTAGGACATATTGCCACCTGATAAAATAACACATGGATTCGTGCCATATAAAAAGTGAGACGTGTCAATTCAGATTCTTTGTCAAACATACACTAATGAAACAATTTACATCAGCAGCCTGACAACTGTCATGATAATAAATACTAGTTAATCTACAGCACCAAATCATCAGTCAGTCACCTGTGACCTCTTCACCTCTGAGCTACAACATGGCAGAGCTGCCTCTGTCACCTGATCAATAACAGTGAGACATTCACATACATGCAGTCACACATGAGCTTCAAATACAGTCATGAACCAACATCACCCAGCTTCACCTGTGATCTTGTATCACCATTGTTGGTTGGAATATTTGCCAAATCATGACTACTTCATGATATTTTGTCTCAAAAATGAACCCTGTGAATATGTCAGTGCCATTAGGATGAAATTATTGTGTCACCAACATTTAACGTTAGACATATAATTTTAACAGCCTCTGTAAACTAATATCCGGGCTGCTCGAGGCTCCGTTTTCTCTGACAGTTTCAATCAAAATTAGAAATGCTGCTCTGAGACTGAGAGAACTAATAGTGCTGCCTGTTGTGCAGTTAGTTTCCAAAACACGTTATTAATGGGTACATACAGTTTTAGACTGATGTGGGCCAAAGCCTAGCATAGCCTGTAACGTTATTATGACACATTTTATGAGTGAACTTGACTTTAAGTGACTTACAGGTTTCTTTGAAAAATACTTTCTTATATCCGGGTTCTTCCTCTTTGCTGCCGTCCTCCTCTCCTCCTCGCAGCGCAGGCTTGCCGCTGCTGAAACTAAACAGAGCTCCCTGAAAGGCTCAGCCAATCACATTGGCCATATTTGTCACATGACGTAGGACTCCAGTAGAGAACGTAATTTAACTCTTTCTGCACCGCTGGGTGAATGAGACGCTGACAGATGTTTTTTTTCTTTCTATCGGGTTTGTTTTTCTTTACTCGAAGAGATCAAATTATTGGTGGGGACATGTCCCTGCCGTCCATGCCAAATCTACGCCCTTGCATCCTGCTCTTAGCAACAATAAGTTGGCATCATTTTCTGTGTTTATTCGGGTAGATGAAGACAAACTGATTTACCCCACTATGTCTTGCAGTTTTTTATGGCTACATTCCTTGCTCCTTCTTTCTTGTACAGTTTCACTCGTGGAAGACAGAAAGTGAGAGATATAGTCGGCTATAATGACTGAGGAAAAAGACTCATGCTGCTAGCAGCATTTCACCCACTGAGTGAATTCATTTGGATTGGTCAGAGCAGTAAAAAGATCCGTCATTATATAGTTAGAATTTGTTGGACAAAGTCTTCTCTCTGTAAACCACCACATTGGATTTTAAATCGGACAATATGTGATCACAATGCATACCTTAAGTTTTAATTCTAGAGTTTTTACCAAAAATGTTGGAATTAATTGTTTTTATACAGGTTAAATGGGGCCTGTTGCATTGTTATTACATGTCAAATAAAGCAGCCATAATATCTGAAGTTGATTCAGAGTGAAGAATTTTGTATTCTGTAACTTTTCACTGTAATTTTGAATATGAAACCCAAGAGATGTCAGATGACAGCAAGGAAGGCTGTTATGAGGCTATTATGCAGAAAAAACAAACTAAAGCATGTGGTGATGTTTGTGACATCACGCATGCTGCAGTGACAGTCATTGATTGAAAGGATTTTCAACTGTAGTGGTCTAGATAACTACAAAACCTGAGTCTCTCTACAACAAGTGATGGACCTAAGTGTAGCTAACTAAAATTCAGCAGCATCACCAACATGTCTTCCAAGTGAGCCATACATATAAATCAACAAAAGTTTAAAAAAAAAAAACCAAACCAAACCAAAAAACCTGTCTCATCATGACTCACTTAATTGACTGTAGGTTGTACCTGCTAGTTAGAGTTCAAATTAGGATGCTGATATGTAAAACACGATTAAGTCTACCAACCCTCATTTGAATACAGGTGTCTAAGAATGTAACGTTAACCGAAGTCCTGCTTGTAGACGGGACTCTTGCCACTCTTGCAGTAACCTAGAAATACCTCTGGGGACTTTTTCAGGTAGTACTTTTGAAGCATTATCTAAATTAACTTACATTTCTGTCGTCACTAGTACATCACCAGTCAAATAAGATAAAAACTGCTTCAAATATTTATTGACTTTGCCCCAAAATAAGGTTACAGTACCGTATTTACCGCACTATAAGGCGCACCAGATTATAAAGCGCACTGTTGAAGACTGGCTCTGTTTTCATACATAAGGCGCGTCGTATTATATGACGCATTAAGACAAACAAAACAGTCAGATAACTCGACCTTTATTAAGCTCATTCATAGTAACTCTTAACACTGTTAAGCTGTAACACATTAAATATTGAACAATACACTTACGTTTCCAGTACATTCAACTTCCACTGAGTTACGGTAAACAGCTCGGCAATTCCGGCATCAAGCATGCCCGGATCCCTCTCACGCCGGATTAAAAGGCGTTTAAAGTGCATTCAGCAAAATAAAACAATCGGATTAGTTAAACCAACTCATTCACAGTAACTATTAACATTGTTAACATTAAATATTGAACAATACACTTACTTTTTCAGTTCATTCAACTTCCACAATTCCATCAAACTCTTCACCTTCAGTGTCTGAGTTAAACAGCTGGGCAATTCCGGCATCAAGCATGCCCGGATCCCTCTCATCGTTATCTGAATCAGTCTCGTTGCTGTTACTTAGCTGTTCAGGGATTATTCCAGCCTTCGTGAAAGCTCGGACAACACTTGAGACCGATACCTTAGCCCAAGCATCCACGATCCATTGGCAGATAGCGGCGTAACTCGCTCGGCGTTGCCTCCCTGTTTTGGTGAACGTGTGTTCGCCTTCTGTCATCCAATGCTCCCATGCAGCTCATAATTTAACTTTGAACGACCAATATCTAGTGGTTGGAGTTCTTTGGTTAATCCACCCGGAATGACGGCAAGCTCCGAATTAGTTTGCTTCACTTGGGTTTGGACAGCCTCGGTGAGATGGGCGCGCATGGAGTCGTGGATCAAAAGAGATGGAGATTTGTGGAAAAAGCCACCCGGTCTCTTGACATAAACTCAGCCACTCGCTCATCTTCTCCTCGTCCATCCAGCCCTTTGAGTTAGCCTTCACAATGACGCTGGCCGGAAAATTTTCTGTTGGTAAAATCTTCCTCTTGAAAATGACCATGGGTGGTAGTTTCTGGCCATTAGCTTGGCAGCCCAGAACTACAGTGGAGGATGACTCCTCGTTCCCTGTGGTGCGTATAGATACCGTACTGGTGCCTGTTTTCTCAACAGTACGGTTCACGGGGATGTCAAAGGTGAGGGGGACCTCGTCCATGTTAGTGATGTGTTCTGATCTTCTTTTCAGTGATCTCATTCTGGCAGTAGGTGCTGAAAATGACCAACTTTTCTCTGTAATCGTTTGGCAGTTGCTGTGAGACAGTAGTTCTTGTGCGGATTGAGAGATTATGCCTTTTCATAAAACGGAAGTACCAAGAAGGTCCCCCTCGAAAGCCGATCTGCATGTCACGTGCTGCCGCTGTTGCCTTGAGTCGAATAGAGACTGTAGAGACACTTCTACCTGCTGTTCTCTGTTCAATAACCCACTGTTCAGTTTTGTCCTCTAACTGTGGCCATCGCGCCTTGTTCCCTCGGAAACTCCTTTTGGTCTTCTTTACTTGTTTTAGGTCATCTTCTTGCTTCCTCCACTTGCGCACCACTGACTCATTAATGCCGAATTGTCTCGCAGCTGCTCTGTTTCCATTCTCTTCTGCATAATTGCTCGAAGGTTAAAATACGCTTCGTAAGCGTGTCTCTTCGCGGGTGCCATTTTGGAGTCGTTATACACACACAACACGGGAATGTTGTGTTGAAGCATAGTACGTATTACTCCGCGATGCTCCTGGCAACAGTAACCGTAATGCTCCTCTAAAAAACATTTTTGACAGATTTCTGAGCATCGTGTGCCACATAAAACCGGTTCAAGGTCAGTCAGCACAAACCAAAATTCATACATAAGGCACACTGTCGATTTTTGTGAAGTTTTAAGGATTTTACGTGTGCCTTATAGTGCGGTAAATACGGTATTTTTTTGTTTTACATTCTAACCAATTTAAAATTCTTCCTCTGAAATACAAAGACCTGAATGAATATACACTATAAAGACCTCATAATACTACGGAGCCCCGCAGGGGACATGGGAGAAAAAAAAATTAAGACAGACTTTTGCGAGATCTCGCAAAACAAACTCGGGATTGCGAGATCTCCCAAAAGTTGAATTCCAACAATGGCGGCAGCTACTTAGTTGTAATATTTCTCTTTCTGGGTCACAAAATACACTTTTAAGATATTTTGAGGCGTGAATGTAGTTGTGTAAACGTCAGATACCTGCTCGGTTTACAAGACATCACGTATTTGCAAAAGTGCTCCGACGTTTTCGGAGATCTGACACCCGCCATCTTGAAGCTAACGGGAGGTCAAGGCCTACTACAGCCGGGAGGAACACCGCTTTCCCGGCACATCGTGCCTCGACCTCCCGGTCGGCTTCAAGCTGGCGGCCTCCGCAGAATGCAGCTAAAACATTTGCGAGATCCCGAGTTTGTTTTGCGAGATCTCGCAAAAGTCCGTCTTAATGTTTTTTTCTCCCATGTCCCCTGGGGGCTCCGTATAATACTATATTTTCTCAATAGAGCACTTTCCTCTCAGAGTGCAGCCTTATTTGTGGTTCCTAGAGATTTCAAAACTGGGGCAGAGCTTCTAGCTTACTTGACCGTCTCCTGTGGAACCAGCTCTGAGTTTGTATTCAGGGTTGGATCACCCTGCTCGAGGACTTCATTTGTTTTCCACTTGTTCTCCTCTTCGCCTTCATCTTAGTTTCAATAAGCACTTCATTTATCCCATATTTAACTTATATGGCAATACTACATACTACATGTCAGTAACTTTTGGTTTCTCTTCCATAGATTATATTTTGTTCTTTTCTTTCTCTCAAAAAATACATACAATGTTAAATGATTTGCATGAATTAGTATCTCTCTTAGTACAGCACCAAGCAATCCTCTCTCCCTCCAACCCCCTGTATGCTGCTGAAAAACAAGTGGCAGTTTTTCTGGGTAAAACTTAAACCAGTTTTTTGCTGTCAGGAGTCGACGTCCTGGTTAAGAACATGATCATCGGTTGAAATTATTATCATTAATGTCTCGACGTAATCTCGTGGAGTATATCATGTTTAACTGTCTCCCTCAGTGACTGCGCAGAGTCACTCTTAATCCCTGTGTCTTTGTATTCAGGTGTATATTGGGGAGCTTCCACAGGATTTTCTGCGAATCACTCCCACTCAGCAGCAGCAGCAGGTCCAGCTGGATGCGCAGGCAGCCAGGCAGCTGCAGTACGGAGGCTCCATAAGCACTGTAGGACGGCTTAGCATTACAGTGGTCCAGGTGAGCACAGCTTCACTATTAGAAGTGCAACTGGATTTCATTACAGTATTTGTACCATTGTGGATAAAATATACACACCAACAGCTTGTTCTTTTATGTTACACATAAAAGCTTCTTGTTTAGTTTGTTAAGTTCTAAATTTTAACCGAAAAGTCATTATAGCCAAAGTGCCACAAATTCTTTATAACAAACTTTATTTTTTTGGATCTTCATCCATATTCTTTGTGCTGTTGACAGACAGGTTTATTTTGTTACCTCCTTGTTGAACTAGTCTAATGCAGAGGTCAGTGTAACCCAATGGTGGCATGGATCTTTGTCTTTCATGAAGTTCATGTTTTATGTCTGAAAAACGTTTTGGTTAAAAAGTTCCTCAGACCCCAGGAAGAGTAGCTGCTGCTATTACAGGAGCTAATGGGGATCTTGATCAACTAAACTAAGTTTTAGTGTTTGTGTTTTCGTGTGTAACTTAGATTAAATACAGGAGTACACGTGCTAGCTATACTGTAATACACGAATCTGAAATTAATCAGTTAATTGAAGCCACCTGTCTTGTTTTATTGTGTAGGCCAAACTGGCTAAAAACTATGGTATGACCCGAATGGATCCATACTGTAGGATCAGACTGGGCTATGCTGTCTATGAGACACCAACTGCTCATAATGGAGCCAAAAACCCACGCTGGAACAAGGTGATCCAGTGCACGGTGCCTCCTGGGGTTGACTCTTTCTACTTGGAGATCTTTGATGAGGTGAGGAGGTCACAGAGCTTCTCTGCTGAATGGTTAGACATGGGCACAGCTTTTCAAAGATGAGCTGTATAGGGTCTTCTTATTTGTGTTTCTTCTTTTTTTCATTTTATCTATTTGTCTGTTTCATGTTATCATATTGTGCAGGTAAGTGGACTGGTTCTTATATAGCACTTTTCTACTTTAAAACATGTTTCTATTCATCCGTTCATAGAAGCACTTTTTTATTCTTAAGTGCTTTGTAACAGTCACACTCTGATGTGGGTGTGACTGTTACAAACTGTTACAAACTGTTACAAACTGTTACAAACTGTTACAAACTGTTACATTGGAGGTTAACTTGCGGTTAGTATCTTGCCCAAGGATATTTGCCATGCAGATTGGAGCAGCTAGGGATTAAACCACCAACCTTTCAGGTTAGTAGATGAGCCAAGACCAGACAAGCCAAGCATACATACCTGGTATGCTCAGGCTGTTAACCTGGTCTGACCTGGGCATGCTCAAGGTAGTATGGCCAAAAGCTGTGAAATATGGCAATAACAGAGCTGACAGTCAGAGGACAGAAAGAAAAAAGAAGCAGGGAGAAAATAGGAGGAATATAAGAAGAAGATGGAACACAATTAGAACAACATAATGTGTCGGGCATCGGTTTATCTCACTGGAATGAGCAGCGGAGCATATGCAGCAAAGCTGAGAGACCAGGTTCGAGTCCGACCTGAGACCCTTTGCTGCATGTCTTCCCCTCTCTCTTTCCGTCATTGTCCCTATCAAACATAAAGCCATATAGATATATATATATATATAAAAGAAAAACATAATAGGTCATCCACTGGTGCACCTGTACGGTATCATCCAAAAAACAAACTGCATTTGTAAGAGAAAATCTGATGCAATGTGATTTAAAAACAGAATACAATCCAGCCTCAAAGGAGTTCCTACCTAAAAGGAGCTACTTCAACATCCTCCAATAAAGCACAGGACTATACCAAATATGCAAGAACACTCTTCCTTCTAAAGGTGAAAGAAATTGTTTGTCTTTTACCACTTGGAGGCAGAAACACATTGTTGAGTACAAACAGGCTACAGAGGTGGAGATTAGCAGCTGGTCATGTGCTACCCCAATAAACAACTCTGTGGAGGTTACAGGGATACTCCTCTAGCTCTACAGTCAGGGGGATGAAATGGTGGATGGAAATGACTTTGAATAACCTGAATATTGTTTTCAGTTTTATTATGTGACAGTATTGTGAACGCTACTAAAAAGTTACGAGGTTATTTGTTAAGCAGTCATTTTTTACTTAAGATTTCAGGGAAAACTGTCTGGGCTGCTTTCATGCTTAGATTTAATTTGCACAGTATTCCTGGACATGATGCCGTGTCAGTGCTATTGTGTTAAAATCCTCCTCGCACCTTGTTTCTGTAGTTTCAGCCTTCAAATGAGGAAATGTGTTGTCAAGGATGGACAAAGTAAATGAAACTACAGTTGAAACTACTTTAAACATTGATTTTGAAAAACTGTGTCAAACAATTTCAGAAAGTGTTCCTGAGCCCTGACAGCCTGCTGGGCTCTCGCTGCCACTGCAGGGACAAGACCTCAGTGTTGATGTTCAGCCTTTTCCCTTAAACACAGATGAATCTGGAGTCCATTACTGTGTATATTAGACGATGAGATATTCAAAGAAAATGTTATGTTGAGGAACATTATTCTGGAATTGTTTCACAATTTGTACAGTTTTGCCGATGGATGAACCCTCGCCCATCTTTACTTTTGAGAAACTCTTCTAAGATGTTCTTCTTATAACCAATCAAACACTCACCTGTTGCCATTTAACCGTGTCACTTAAGTTCCTCCAGCTGTATTTTTTTACTTTTTCAGCCTTTTGTTGCCCTGACGATTATTTAGATAACCTTTATTTATAATTCAAACATCTGATTGCACAAGTTATAAAACCAGTGAAACATGAAAGTATGTTTTCTTACATTCTGTCTCTATCAACAGTGCATATTTATTGATAATATAGGGCAGGGGTGTCAAACTCAAATACACAGTGGGCCAAAATTCATAACTGGAACAAAGTCGCGGGCTAACATTAATATTTATTGAAATATATTTATTCCTCCAGATATAAGAATGAATCTTTTCTTATGGACTCAAACACATTTTGCTGAAAAACTGAATATGGAACTAGCAAAGCTTAATACTAAACAATATATATATTAGCTGTATAATACCAGTAGGCCAGCTCTAATAAAAATTTGGTATGGCTTTGCGGGCCAAATGTAATTAGGCTGCGGGCCAAATTTGGCCCGCGGGCCAGAGTTTGACACCTATGATATAGGGTGTAATCAAAAGGCCTATAAAATCTAAAGATCATGTTCCAATGCGCCTCTGGACCATCTTCAGCATGACTTCTTAGATGTCTCGGGGGAAGTCCTGTTATTTCCCTTTGTACTTGTTCTTCTGAAATACGTGCTGGATGTTCTCCAAACTGCTTGGCACCAACAAGAGACCCAGTTATGATCCATTATCACAAAATGTGGTCAATTTGAAACAGAAGTTGAAAGTTTATCTGCTTGAGGTCTATGGTGAAATGACATCAGCACATCAGTGACTGGCAGTTTTTCTTTTAATTAATAAATTTTTTAAAGATGGCCGCCCCTCACTGAGCCTAGTTCTGCTGGAGGTTTCTTTGTGTTAAAGGGAGTTTTTCCTTCACCAAGTGCTCGCTCAGAAGCGGTTTTCTTGTAGGGTCTTTACCTTAAACTGTTGTTGATATTTGGTGCCAAACAAGCTTGAAGGAGAGACAGCTACATTTAAATCAGGCAGGGTGTTTGTTACGGGCCTCTTCCCAGAACGTTTTGGTCACATCTTATATTCTGGGCTGAGTGAATTGTTTTCATACTCTGGTAATTTCCTGTCTTAAAGTCTTACACATGAAGAAACCGTTGGATTTGAACTCTGATATGCTGTTAATGATCCAGCAGTATACGTTTGCATTTCTCCACTGACCTGATAATTGTTTGCATGTGTTTCTGCTGATGTACAGAGAGCATTTTCTATGGATGACAGGATAGCGTGGACACATGTCACCATCCCTGAAGGCCTGAGGGAGGGCAGAGTGGTGGATGAGTGGTTCAGCCTGAGTGGACGGCAGGGTGACGACAAGGAGGGCATGATCAACCTGGTTATGTCTTTTACTGTGAGGACATACACGCACCCTTCATCAGATAAGATGGATCACACGTCTGTGTTAAATCACAGATCTAGTTTAGGTTATGCTGTTACTATGGATACACAGTCAGTTTATTATTCCCACAAGTATTTGGACAGTGACACAGTTTCCATAAATTGTTTTGTATATTGTAACAAAACGAATCTTGAAAGCTTGGAACATGATAGCCTCTAATATATATTATTAATTTTTAATTAGTTTCAAGGAAAAGGCTTTAAAAATGATCGAGTGTTGCTTCACTGTCAGGAAATATGTTGAAAAGCATCTTTCATTTCTGTTTCATTTATTTCCATGAAGTGAAAGTGTTAACCCGTCTTTGTGCCAGTCTTTACCAGCAGGAATGATGACTCAGCCTGTTGTCTTCATGCCATCTGTGTATCAACAAGGAGTGGGATACGTGCCCATCACAGGTCAGTCAGTTAGTCAGTCAGGTATCTAATAAGTTCAAAGCTGGTTCTTGTATAAGCCGTGTCATCTGTGTTCCCAGGAGTTCCTGCAGTCTACAACCAGGGCATGATGCCTATGGCAGTGCCAACTACCATGCCAGCAATTGGGAACCAGGGCCTACCATGCACTGAGCAGGACCTTAAGGCTCTGCAGGACATGTTCCCCAACCTGGATAAAGAGGTGGTTCGCACTGTACTGGACGCACAGCAAGGCAACAAGGATGCTGCCATCAACTCTCTGCTGCAGATGGCTGAGGAGCTCTAACTATACAAGACAGTCTGATACCAGACATGCTAACAGATGCATGCATTCACAGTGAAAGTAGTCTCCGCCCCTTCTCTTATAGACATGTTTATAGTCCTCCCACAGTCATACTCTCACACACTGCAGCAGCAGCTGAGGTCTTTGTTTCCAGTTCAAATAAGGTCCCTAGTGCTTAAACACAACTCTGCTCCCGAGTTCTGACAGAGTCGTTTTGGTGTAGCCACTCAGTGGGTGTTCTCCCCTCTAATCACAGGATCAGATTTTCACAGCCCACCAGATATTCATGTTGATGCTTTTGTAAACAGTTTGTTTTGCACCTGCCATAACTACAGTAAATCACAACCTCCTGTATTATTGGTATCTGTAAAGTGTGTAGTGCATTTCAAATCATTCATTGTGTATATATATAGAAATGTATGCAGTAATAATAATGAGTGAATGACTACCCTGGTTAGAAGAACTCTTTTGTCCACTGTGAGTCATCTCTAACAAAGTTAATATAGGTTTACCATCACTAAGTCAGGACATGAAGGTTTGATGTGCAGTTACCTTCCACATGAACTATGAGCGAGGACAACAGTATGACATCTGCAGAGGTTTTAGGACCAACGATGCTCCTTGGTGACTGTGTTCTAATCTTAAGTCTTCTATTCACACCTGTAACCTGCCAACATTTTGTCTGCCAAAGTTCTTCTCTGTGAGACTCAGTCTGCAAAACTCTTAATGTTGAACGTGCAGTCGTGTCACGTGATTCTGTTATCTCAGTGTAATACACATCTTTCAGTCCAGGAACTTTGGTATTCCATTGGTGTTTACTGGTTTCAGAATATTCAGAATATTTATGATTTAGCATGAATTGCAGTCATATATCACTAGACAGGAACAAGTAGTGCACATGTTTTTGCTACCTATGAAGCGCCTTGAGGCGACTTTTGTTGTGATTTGGCGCTATATAAATAAAATTGAATTGAATTGAATGTTTTTAAGTGAGAAGGTGATTTAGACGCCAGCCGATAGCAGATGTAATGGAATATAACATTTCTGTAAGATTGTTCCCTTCGCAATGTCAAATTTGTCATCAAAAGGTCTTAAACCTCCATGTTTTTTATTTTGAAAAACACTTGTTTTTCAAACGTTTATGTTCCCCACAAAGACTCGGTGTAAATGTTCATGTTGCAGAAAGACTTTAATGTTTATCACCAAGAAAAGACAGTTTACATCACAGTGGTATGTCGTGATACAGAAAAGGAGCATTTGTTTAACCAGAGACAAGAAAATGAGGCACAAAGAGTGTCGAGGTGGTCTCAGCCATTGTAAAGTTACGGAAGATCAGCGTCTCCTGCGGCGCTGTGGTTTGGGCGTTGTCCCTTCCACGCATTCTGCTTTGCTGCACTGGCATGACTGTACCATGGTGTAGCTGTGCTGCAGCTTAGACCCATCAGCACAGGTAAGCTCCACCTGCTCCACACTTGTGGTGGCTTCTTGGCAGCACTCGCAATTGTGTACCATTGTGTTGGCTTCCATAGAGTACCTGAACACACACACACACACACACACACAGAAAGACCCGTTAATGAAGTCTGCACTAGTTACAGTAACTAACAGAAAAATATGAATGTTCTGTACAATGCCTCATCCTGAGTGGCTGATGTTTAAAGATAATCGTTACTTTATTGTTGCACTCATATATACTAGTTATTATTCTTGAGTTTGCCTACAGCAGATAAATAATGGTGTATTCTTTGGTGTGCACTAAAACAAACGTATGAGAAAGAACACAGTGAGCATGTAGCAGCCAGTTAAGGGAAATGACTCTCGGTTAAATTTCAAATAAACGACTCACATGGAGAAACTGTCGCAGTGTCCAGCGCAGTATGTGATGTTAACTGGCTGTGCGCTCTTGCAGTTGTTCAGTTCAATGATTCTCTGCTCCTTCTGGGTCTTACACACACTGATATTGCCTGGAACATAACAACAGTCGCACACTCACGTGAGGCACAGTTTGAAACTTTGCTCTTAACATTATTTAGTTATTTAGTTTGATGCTTACAGGTTTTGCAGCAGCCACTGGCATCTGTTGTTTCAGTGCCCTGGAGGAAGAAGATGTTTCATGTTGTGTGAAATATTCAGCAGTAAAATGCAAAATCCACTAATCTGATCTGTAAAAGTCTAATAAACTCACAGGTTCACAGTCCAAGGGGTTAAAGGGAGGACAACTAGTCTTGGTTTCCTTGGTAACAAGCTGTCCATTGAGCTTCTCACAGGTATATTGCACACATTTGTCATTAGGAGATATGTAAGAGCTGTTGACCTGTAAAACATGAAAGTTATAACCAAGACAGTTGTCACAAAGAAGCTAGACCAAAACACGGTACCTGTATGTCATCTCATTTCAAAAATACTTTTTTGGCTTTGAATTTCTAAGCTTTTGTTTTTTAGGTCCTAAATTGCTGATTAGTTTTTAAGAAAGAAAAAGAAAGGAGTCCTGCTGGTGCTTCTAATGCTAGCATTTATTCGCTGTTGGTTGCAGTACTGACCTCAATAACATGCACCGTCACGTTGTCAGGTGTGGTGAAAACACAGTCCGTCTGAACACATGCTCCACAACACTTTCCTGCTTCAGTCTGATATTCATAACCCTGCGAAAGAGTGAGATATGAAGAGTGAGAGAGCTTTGTGAGGAAAGATGTGTGTGATTGTGTAGAGCTGGGGATGCTGGAATATGCTTCACTCATTAATCTGCATGTGAAGGACTCTACCACTCATCACAAATGCTTGAACACAGTTCTTGCTAAGGGGGCACAGCCAGTTAGTAGGTTGGAGTTAGAGTCAGGCATTCTTTTCTTTTCATTATTTAAAAACTGTATTTAATATTTACTTAAGTTATTTTTATCTAATTTAAAAATGTATTTGGTTACCTTAAACATCTAAGTGTGACAAATGTGTAAAAACCTAAGAAATCAGTAAAGGGCTAAAAAGGTTTTATCATTACTCTTTGCACAACAAAATGAAAGAAGAAAGCCAGTATAGAAAGGATAAACACATATGTACTTAGAGGCTAACTTACTTGTTAATGATGCCTTCATAAAGTTCTTAAACAGTAGCGTTTAACATTGACAGTGCTTCATAACATTTATCCTTAGTTCATTATCTGAAACATGTACTTTTAATTCTTCACCTCAAAGGTATAAAGGCCAACTTTCTATTGGATGGCTCCACCTCATTAAGAAACATTTGAACAACAGACGGGTGGTGTTTCTATGTTCCCAGTAACACCTGAGTGATATTAGTGATATCAATCTCAGTGACATCATAGTGAGCTACTACTAAAAAAAATAGCAGAAATGCTGTTTAGAGCAGTCTGAAGGAGTGCGTGTTCATACATATGTGGCCTCATTATGTGAAGCTACAGTTGTGTTTAATGTAACATAGCAATACCGTTTCAGCAATGAACATTATTTTCTACTGCAGAAAATAAGAACAGCTCTGCTTCAGTGTTTTGTTTTGTTTTTAACCAAGTTTCACAAAGCTGTTCATTTCAATTCACATCTGTGGTTCTAGTTTGTTGGTGCTGTTCTGGACCTTATACTGCGATTTGCTCAGGCTGGCTGGTGTGAAGTGTGGGGTGATGATTCCTCTTTATGATAGTAATGAATGTGTCATGTTGGCATGTGAATGAGCTTACAGCAGAACAGTTTTTGTTGCAGACGACAGGATTGCAGATAATGATGTTCAGCTTGGTGACAGGATCTATTTTGGAGCTACAGTAACATTCCTCGCAGGGCCCGGGCGTAAACGACGCTGACGTTGTTGCTCCTGATGGTTTTGTTGTCACTGATGCTTGTTCTGTCATTGATTGTGCTTCTGGTGCTTCCAGCGGCGGTTCTGATGTGTCTGGCGTTGGGATCTTGGTACCAGGCTAAAGAATTGTATGTTATATATTATATTAATTGCTTCAAGGAATATTTCATACTTATCATACATATTTATTGTAAGCCTTATCGTAATGATGAGTATGAAACAAAGTTCAGCACAGAAAGAGTTAGCTGGCTTGACAAAATCTAAACCACCAGTCAAAGATAACATATATAAGGGGGTGTTTTACATGTCAACTGAGCAAACTAGTCCAATCAAAGATCGTATCAGTGAAGTGAGTAATACAGATCTATAAAGAACATAAAAATTGACATTGAAATATAACATCTTTCCAACAAGTAGGACAAGAGAGACTGATGATTTCATCACCACAAGTGCGGTAAAATCAACTCAAGCTATAAGCACTTCCTGCGGTCCCTGTGCTGCTGTTTATTTCTACCTGCACATTAGAACCAATTACTCTGAACTGCATGGGCTGAATACACGTTAAAGCTACTTGCTGTGTTCAGCTGTGACACTATGTGAAGTATTGCCTACAAATGTAGCTGATTTACTTTTTGTTTTCCAATAGCTGCGATTGAAATGAAGACCTAACCATCCATCTGGATACACACATTCCAGCGAAAGTGCCTCACACAATCTTCACTGTTGTAACTTTACAGCTGGGCTTCATTCAGTTTTCAGTCAGGCACAGTTTAAAAAGTTGAATATACTGATCATACAAACATATCCATATGTCCTGTGTATAATTCAGGACAACAGATGGGCTTGTTTGATGTCTTAGGGAAAACCGCTTATTGTTTGAACTGTGTGCTTACCTTGCATTCAATCATGTTATAGACACATACACCTTTAGGAACTGCAGACACAAAGAGACATGGGTTTAGTTAACATTCACACATATGCATTGATGATCTGTTATAGTTTACATTGTACTAGACTCCACCCATTTATTCATTCACTTCCTTATCAGGGTCATTCTTGCTTTAACACACAAGTAGGAATTCTTTAGTATCATAATTAGGTTTCTTCAGATTATTATATCGTGTTCAACAGCAGATAGGACAGGCTGGTGGATTAGAGTGACATACCACAGTTGTAGGATAGACAACAGGTGCCATTGGTGATGCTCAGCTGGAAGCCCGGCGAGCACGTGGGAGGAGCAGGACACAGCTTTACGTTGCATTCTGTTGCAAAAGGAATGAGAACTTGTCAGAATGTGATGATGAAGATTTGCACAACTTTCCATTTGATAACAATAACTTGAAGAACCAGGAAAGCAATTATGTATGTTTACATGATTTAGTACAAGTTGGGAAAGCCAAGCTCTCTTTTAATTTAATTCAATGAAATGAAATTACATTTTATTTATATAGCTCCAAAACACAAAAACAGTTGGCCCAGGGCACTTTATGTTGCAAGGTTAAGACTTTACAGTATTGCTGGTCTTACCCCAACAGTCAGATAACCCCTATGAGCAAGCACTTTGCTGACAGTGGGGAGGAAAAACTTCCTTTTAACAGGAAGAAGAACCAGGCTCAGGGAAGGGCTTATATCTGCTGTGACTAGTTGCGGGTGAGAGGAGAAAGACAGGACCAAACACAAGCTGTACAAGAGACCCAAAGATTAATAATAACTAATGATTAACGTGGTGTATGAAAGTGTATGCCTTCCACTTAACTTTTAAATATCTTACGAACAACAAGTAGGCCAGCAGTCTGAGAGTGAAGGACTGTATTGACCTGTATTGACCTTAGTACTGTGACCTTAGTACAGTACCTTGGTACTGTGAGGTCCACATATACTCATATGTGCCATTGCCAGAAGGTTGGTGTATTCCAGCACAGGTGAAGGGCTGGACAGGGCCATAGAAGGTCCTCAACCCACGAGTAGGACCGGGATCTTCTACTCAAGACTTATGGGGGTGATGACACCCGGACTGCCGGACTAGCATTGGGATGAAATCCTTGGATCTATTATCAGACCCTGGTGCACAACGATGAACAGGCTCGTGTGGATGCAGATAGTTCCTCAAGGATAAATATCATCGAATGGCTTCCAGGATTACCTGACTAAGTCCCATATAACACCTCTACAACATTACGCTTTGGTCCATCCAACACCACCAGGTTGCACTTTAGACTGAAGAACTCAGTTATACCCTAATACAGACCTGGGAGGAGTCCCCAGGACACAGTGGGTGATCCACTACCCTGCACCGTTAAGTGCTTGGCATTTCCCATCATGGTGTCCACCAGCAGATCCCACAGGAGACCATCTATATATCTGACATTGCCAGATTTAAGCACATGGGCTCCGTGCAAACAACTAAAAACCATTTTGAGTTGCTGCTAAGAAATTTTACAAAATGGACTAGCCTGCCACATATTTGTTTCACTTTGATTTTTGGGGTGTCTTTGAATTAAGCCCTATGTAGGTTGATAATCTCCATTTTCATCAAATAATATGACGCTTTTAGTCCTAGAACATTCATCTATATCAGAAAAGCAGCGTGATTGTTGTCCCTGAGATCTGATGTTTGTTCCAAAACATTGTAATCAACAGATTAATGTGAATGTAGTCTTTTTTTCTAAACAACCATAAGTACACTGGCACAAGCTCTACCGATCTTGATTTTTCTGTGATTTTGAGTTTTCGTTTTCATTTTCACTGACTGAGATTTCAATCACACAGAACTAAGCTGTCTCTGAAAAGCAAACAGAAATGCAAATGTGCATATTTTCCATTAAGCTAAATAACTCCGTTATGAATGTGCCAGGCATGAGACTACCTCCAGCTGTTATCTGGCATATTAGGCTCAGAAGGTGGAGTGGGTTGTCCACGAACCGGAAGGTTGTTGGATTGATACCTTACTCTTCTAGTTTGAGTATTCAAGTATCCTAAGTTGCCGCTGATGCATCCAATGGAGTGTGTGTGTAAATGTCAGGAAGCACAGAGGGATGGATGAAAGTGCTGTGTGAATAATGTCTGTGACTGACTGAACGAGTCTTGTAATAAAAACGCACTTTGAGATGAAAATTGAGCATAAAGACAGTACTAGTCCCCAGAAAGGCGATTTTCATCAGTGTCAGTCATCCATTTGTGTGATATCAACTGCAAGACAGTGTTTAAAGCTAGTTCACAGACACTAAAACTGACCACATGACTGTGTTGTGCAGCAGTTCACTGTATTGTTGACCAGTTGCTGGCCAGGCTTGCTGCAGTTAGGACTTTGCACAGACGGGCACTGAACAGGCTCACACTGGACGCTCATGGAAACCTCGTCACAAACACAGGTTTGACAGTCACTTGTCCAAGTCTCGCCCAGCTGTTTAAAAGAAACACACCGATTCAGATTCACACATCTTATCCATTGTTAAGAATGCATGAACATAAGAGCAGAGGTCTCACCTGTTTGGGTTTCCCATCAGGTCCAACACAGGCTGAAAGGCAAGCACAGACAGCAGGTGATGTTCTGGAGAAAAATATTTCAAAACCCAGCAAAATAGTGTTCTTATAGAGTCTTACCACAGGTGTCAACACATATGTCATGTACTGTGTTGAATAATGTGGTGCCATGAGGACAGAAACAGCCTTCCTTAGTGTTGTTGCTGGATGCCACAGTTTGGTATGCCATGTTGTATCTGATGAGAGAAAATGAATTCAGAGTAAAGACCCTACAAAAATAGCGATTGGGCTAATCTTGATTAAAAATAATAAAATATTTAATTAATCCTACTATCACTAAATTCATCAGGATCATTAAACAAACAAAGGTTCTTCACACTGATATGGTTTACGCTACCCGTTATTGCATGTAGGCTCTACAGATGGACCACAGGGCATGTACACTTTGTTGCTCGGACACTTGTGCTCTGAAAGATGGAAGTATGTGCACATTGTTCAGAGCTGCAAAAACCGTAGTGTTATACACTATCAACTGTCTGGATATAATATTTATATCTCACCACAGAGCCCATTGGTAGCATTTCTCCAATCGATACAGATTCCTTCATTAGAACATTCAGTGGCATAGGCCTCCAGACTGCAGCAGCTGCTTGTGCCAAGATTGCAAGTGTCAGAGACACATGATGTCACAAATGGTCCTGGAGGTACGACTTTGTGGCATGGTGCAAATAAACTAGAAGGGACATACAAGCCAGAGGATATCAGGGAAATGATTATTCACAAAATGTGTACAAACATTCATCATAACGACTAAAAACATCCATGTATGTGATAGGCCAGTTACTTGTCTCAGTGCGATCGCTTAGCTTATAAACTTAGCACAAAAAGTGAAGAAACTAGTGTTTGGTCAATTATTTCTTTGTTTTTGGTAAAAGGACTGGATAGTGCTTTTACCAAAACAAAAACAAAACTGGTGAGTGGAATGGACAGTACTCTACCTAAGCACTCGTGCCTCATAATGTACAACATCCCTCATCCAGACAAGCACTTTTTTCCTATGTGTGTTTTCAATCTAACATTCACTGCATCTGATGGATGCATCAGAGAGCAACTTGAGGTCAATATGTTACCGAGGATATTTGGCATAGAGACTGGAGGAGCCAGGGATCAAACCACCTAACTTTCAATTAGGAGTTGAGCTGCTCTACCTCCTGAGCTACAACCACCCAGACTGCTGCTCTGCCCCTGGTGGGCTCTTTACAAATGTGGTACCATTTTATAAAGCTTCAAGCCTCAACAAACCACTGTAGCAGGGTCCATGCTCACAGTTGTTTTTGATCAAGCACCAATAAGGTAACCAGAAGCTCAAAACCAGTCAATGCTGTAAGGCATTTGCAGAGAAGATTTGGCAGGTTTTTCATGGGCACATACACTAAACTCAGTGGCTCCATTTAAGGGGAAATAACATTATGATTTATACCATACCATCTTTATTTATAAAGCACTTTAACATAAAACCAGAGTTCACAAAGTGCTGTACATATGCAAAGAGCATAAGCAAAGTAAAAATAAAATTAAAATAAGATAAAATAAAATAAAACATGTTCAAACAAATTGAGTCAATCCCCTTAAACAAAGGCTTCAGCAAATAAATATGTTTTGAGAAGAGTCTTAAACTTTGTTTATTGGAAAGAAGCACAAAGAAATACCAGGCCAAAGGAAAATGTCCTTACTTTGTGTGTTAATTTCAGTTATATCAATAACCAGTTATAGATTATAAAAGCTCCTCCCATTAAATTTTATTTTATTGGGGCGATTACTGGGGCGATCGTGGCTCAAGAGTTGGGAGTTCGCCTTGTAATCGGAAGGTTGCCGGTTCGAGCCCCGGCTTGGACAGTCTCGGTCGTTGTGTCCTTGGGCAAGACACTTCACCCGTTGCCTACTGGTGGTGGTCAGAGGGCCCGGTGGCGCCAGTGTCCGGCAGCCTCGCCTCTGTCAGTGCGCCCCAGGGTGGCTGTGGCTACAATGTAGCTGCCATCACCAGTGTGTGTGTGAATGGGTGGATGACTGGTTGTGTAAAGCGCTTTGGGGTCCTTAGGGACTAGTAAAGCGCTATACAAATACAGGCCATTTACCATTTACCATTTATTTTTATAAGTATTTCCCTAATGCTGTTAAACAGAGTCAGGCAGCTTTTCCAAATATCCTGGTTTAATTTTTGATGCTGACATTATTTTATGTGCACACAGAAACAAAATATGGTAAAAGTTATTTCATCTAGAATTAATGAATTTGTGGAACTTTTTTAGTGAGTGAGGAAGGTGACTGAAGAAGAAACACCCAGTGCATCATGGGAATCCCCCGGCAGCCTACGTCTATTGCAGCATAACTAAGGGAGGATTCAGGGTCACCTGGTCCAGCCCTAACTATATGCTTTAGCAAAAAGGAAAGTTTGAAGCCTAATCTTGAAAGTAGAGATAGTGTCTGTCTCCCGAATCCAAACTGGAAGCTGGTTCCACAGAAGAGGGGCCTGAAAACTGAAGGCTCTGCCTCCCATTCTACTTTTAAATACTCTAGGAACAACAAGTAGGCCTGCAGAGCGGGAGCGAAGTGCTCTAATAGGGTGATATGGTACTACAAGGTCATTAAGATAAGATGGGGCCTGATTATTTAAGACCTTGTATGTGAGCAGCAGGATTTTGAATTCTGGATTTAACAGGAAGCCAAAACAGGAGAAATCTGCTCTCTCTTTCTAGTCCCTGTCAGGACTCTTGCTGCAGCATTTTGGATTAACTGAAGGCTTTTCAGGGAGTTTTTAGGACTTCCTGATAATAATGAATTACAGTCGTCCAGCCTGGAAGTAATAAATGCATGAACTAGTTTTTCAGCGTCACTCTGAGACAAATTGTATCTATTTAATAGATCAGATTGGATGACTGCAGAACTGTTTACAGAACTTGGCAAAGTCATTCAGTACTGTCTCAGTTTTGTCTTCATCTGTATGCTCTGCCACTTTATGATACATACTATTGATTTAGGATATTTGCAGCGCTCCTTCACAGGCTGTCAACTTGACAATCAAACTGGAAAGAAAATACCATTATAGCACTTTCTGTTCCACATGTGCAGAATAAGTACATTTTTCCATCTACCAAAATGAAAAGTATAACGAGTTTGCTGAACAGTTTGTGGTGCTCTTTACCTGGTAGTTAGTAGATCACAGATAGCAGGTTCACAAACAGCTGGTGTTGAGTGTGGGGGGTTGGATGTGGTTCTGGGTGTTGGTGGGGTTGTGGGGACAACACAGGGTGTATGTGGGACCTGCCACTCGCCTGCAGTGTCTGAGCAGCTTCCCACCTGGCCATTTGGAGAACGGCATTCATTGCTCTGGGAGTTGTCACAGGTTCCTAGTGAAGGAAAAGCAGCAGCATGAAGCCTGAACAACAGCCTAAGAAAGAAACTTATTATACGATCAATATCAAAGTTATGTAGGCATACCAGCATTCTTACATACTTCTTTTTCTTATCTAAGCTTCACTCTAATTCAACTTACAGTTTGTTCAAGACATGTACAGATATTTCTTTAAATGGGAAATTAGTTAAAATCTCAGGACAAACATAATTTTAGCAGCAATCAAAATGTTTTACACCCACTACAGATCAAACATTTAGAACACCCCAATTTCTCCAGTTTTTTATTGAGAATTATGCAGTTTAATGTCTCACTGCACTCTGAAATTAAAGCCTAGTACAAAATGACCAAAGTGTACTCTAAACGTTTGACTCATCAAAGTAGCCACCTTTGGCAGATATAACAGCTGGACACCCCTGTGGCTTCTTTCTAAAACAGAAATCAAATATTGTTCAGGACGTTCTTCCCACATCTGTTGCAGAAGTTCCCATAAACGAGGCACTGGGAGGCTGCTTTGCTTTCTCTCTTCTGTCCAGTTCATCCCAAACCAGCTCGATGGGGTTTAAGTCTGGAGACTGTGGTGTATGCTCAACAGCATACAAAGATCCTGCATGATGAACCAAAGATTTCAAATTTTGATTCATCAGTCCAAAATACCTTCTTGCAGTCTTCAGTAGTCCAACAGCAGCTTTTAATGGCCCAGGCAGGCCTCTTTGTCTTATTCTGGCATCTTAGCGATGGCTTTCTTGCTGCAAACTCAAAGTCTTCTCTTACCACGACCACTATTAGCTGTGCTTGAAGCTGTTGTCCTGGGAGCCGCCGATCACACAAGCTGTTAACTCTCCGAAACTCTGATTCATTTGTGGCTTTGGGTCTGCAGACCTCTTCCTGCCAGAGTTTGTTTCTGAGTGCCTTTTGATGGTGAAGGAAACTGTACTCACTGACACCTTGACATTCTTCCTAATTTCTCTGTAGATAAAAGACCTAACCTTTTTAGTGTTGGTCTGTCTCTTCCATTGTTAACTGCATTTTTTGTAGCAACCCACTACTTCCTGCAGTACAATATTGTTCAACTGATGCTCACGAGGGTGTCGTACCACAGTGTGTTCCAACACTGCTTTTATGCAGACAGAGGGGGTTGTAGTATTCCAGAAAAGTTGGAACACCTGTAGCAATTAGTGGCACCAGCTTTGCAGAACAGCTTTAAATTGATGACTCATTTTGTGTTCCCTGAAAACGGCCTTTTTGGATAATTCTGAAATGTACGTCAATTTTCAGTTTTGAGTAACCTTACGTTTTTTTAACCTCGGGCAGTTCACCACTTACCTTTGTACCATTTTAAGCTATTCATTGGACCCGAACTTGAATTGCAATAAAAAACTGGAAAAATTGGGGTTTCTAAAACTTTTTTTTAAAAGTATATAACTTTGTTTGTGTTGCATTTTTAATTTCTCCTAGGTATTTGGGATTAGTTAGATGTGAGAAGTTAAAAAAATCATGACTCTCAGCTGGAACTGCAGTACAACAAGGTGAGGAGTTTAATGATATGCAGCAGGAATTACAAAACTATAACGGGCTTCAGTATACCAGAGAATTGGTATAGGTCTGAAACTTAGTTCCAGACTTAGTTCAACTAAGGCCAGAGGGCGCGATACGGCAGAGCTTCTGTCAGTCTGCCCCAGGGCAGCTGTGGCTACACCTGCCGCTGCCTCCACCAGTGTGTGAATGTGAGAGTGAATGAATAGTGGAATTGTAAAGCGCTTTGAGGGCCCTGAAAAGCGCTGTATAAATGCAATCCATTATTATTATTATTAACCAAAGTGTGCTGAGGCTGTCTCACCTTCTAGATTGGATATGGATTAGAGTTAAATTTGATTGCAAGTGGCTGAGGAATCTTTTCTATTATTAATATTTGGCTTATTAATGGTCATTGTTTGGGTTAAAGATTGGGAGAAGTATTCTCTAACTCACCACATTGTCCCTCTGTGTTTCCTTCAAAGAGGGAGTAGGGAAGGTCAATGCTGAATGAAGAGCCTGAATAGACTATTTTTGCACTGATGTCCTGTAACTCCAATGTGGTGATTATATCTGTGCCAGTAATGCGCAGGACAGAATTGCTATAGGCAGGATAGATCTTTTGCTGATTGACAAACACCTGTAGGTAACAACACAATTTACATTAAAAAATAGTGTGAAACACGCATCATTTGAAAGATTAACCATTAGATCAGCTTTCGCTTGGTCAAATTGAATCATTGCTTACCGCATTAGCTGATATTCCTGAAGACATCAGCTGAGTCAAAACCACTTTGAAAGATTTATATGTAACAGTAAGAACCTTGGGACAGAATGTACTGCCTGATGGATCACAATCACGGTTAACTGCAACAGTCAGGTTATATTTAGCAATGATCTCTTTGACCAGGTAGTAAGAGCAGTTCTCATTGAAATTGTAGGATTCTCCATCAAATGTTAAGTAGTGGGATCCACACCAGACACTGCACACACCTGCAGGGTGAAAAGAATCGTGTATATAAAATGTTAAGTAATAACTGGAACAGGAGAAATAGACAAGTGTCAGAAGTTAACAAAAGATACTGTAGATCTGCCTAAACAGTCAGGATGCAGGCTGATCTCATTTTATTTATAAAGAACATTTAATACAAGGTTGGCCAAAGTGCTGTAGATAAAACAGAGCACAGTAATGTAAAAACGTCACCATATGCACACATGCACAACAATAAATATGCCACAAAAAGACGATAGACAATAACAGCCTAAATAACTAGCAACAACATGAATGGTATTCATGTTGTTGATCAGTGGTGGCTTTTCATGTATTTACAAGCCTCAAGGCTCTGACACGAGATTATCTGCAGAATATCAAAGAGACAGATTTCATAGTGTATTTTTATATTTTGGTGTGTATTTATATTAAACATTATTCAGCTTACATCGACATTCGTAGTGAGGGCAGCATCCGTCATCATCAGAGATCTTAGCAGCACTGCGTCCATTGGTGCAGATGGGCTGCTGCACAGTAGGACAGACTGTTGGCATCGTTATAATCTTCCCATTGATGCACGTAGCTGTGGTGCAGTTGCCGGCATCCCAGGACTCTCCATTCTGAACAAGTATTGACAAACAAAAGATGATTTAGGAGATCATGGGTTTGTTTAAAATACACTGTCTTTCAAGTAAATTGTCATAATCTCATTTAGGTTTATAATTATTCTTATCCCAGACATGTGCTCTTTTATTTAGTAATTTATTGCATTTTGCACATATCTAAAATATGTTTATTTATTTTTGAAAGTTTTTACATTTTAAATCTGTGAAGTAACAGTAAAGCTGAAGTCACCAGATTATTATTAATATGTGAAAGAACCCCCACAGGTACAGAACATGCTAACAAAGAGCCCCAAGTTGTTTTCAAACCAGAAACATTCACCCTGTGAAGCAGCTGTGCTAACCACTGCTGCATTCAGCCACTGAGTTTCATTTCTGCATTATATGGTTTTTTCAGCTTAGAGCAGTGGTTCCCAAACTTTTTTTGCTGGGCCCCCCTTTGTTTTAGAAGAAAAATGTCCCCCCCCCCCCAACACGCAAACACATCCTTCCACCACACAGACTCATATTTTGCTTTCAAACTCCATTGCGGTTTATTTCACATCTCGACTCTGGTCTGATTTCACATACTAACTCTTTTACGCTACGTCCACACCTACACGGTCATTTTTGAAAACGCAGCTGTTTCTATGCGTTTGGGCTTTTCGTCCACACGTAAATGGCGTTTCAAATCACCAAAAACGGAGATTTTTTAACTTTTAACTCCATTTTTGTTCGTCAGGCAACGTCAAAGGTATGTGCCTTTTTTCACGTCACGCTGTGGCCACGTTATTGTTTACATGAGATGAATTGCAGAATGATAGAGACAAAATACTGTTAATCTGACTGTCTGCAGGTTTTACATGCAGTTACTGTCCCTCCATTTACAAAGGCAGAGGCGTCACCGTGTGATTATTTTACATGTAGTTGTTTTTTTCCTGTGTAATAATCTTCAACATTGCTATCAATACATTCTCCAAATGTTTCATCTCCAAATATGAAACATCACCAAATATGATGTTTCATATTTGGAGCATCATATTTGATGCTCCAAATATGCATCAAATATGATGCATGTTGCGTTTGTTTGTATGGAAGCCCCGTTAAAAACCTGTCAATTATGCTAGCAGCATCCAAACGTTCTTTTTCTTTTCATACCGCCCCCCCACCCACCCCCCTGCAATGGCTCTGTGCCCCCCTAGGGGGTGGGCCCCACACTTTGGGAACCTCTGGCTTAGAGCATAGCTGTACACAGTGGTGCACTAAGGTAGGCCTATTATCAACAAATCAACACCATGGACTTGGAATTACCAAATGCTCTATTGTGGATCTACACTCTACAGCCTCTCAACTGGTATTCACCGAGGCACCACAGTGGTAAATGAAAAAAATAGATATAGCTATTATTGCAGTCAGGTTCAGGGTGTCACACCAGCACCAACGTGGTATTTAACAAAAAGCCCATACATTGCCCTCACTCAATAAATAATAAAAACATATGTAATCATGTCACACCTGTCTCGGTGGATACACCTCATTGCAGACATTTTGAGTAGATGAAGTTATTGATGTACTTGAAGTAAAGGAGGCAGGACTAGTTGTTGTCAGAGGTACTGAGCTGGAAATTGTGGCCTTTGTAGTAGTGCTGAATACTGTAGTTGTAGAGTGTGCAGTAGTGGGCACACTTGGTGTCACAGGACATGGACTGGACTGCGTCTCAATTTCACAAGATGCATTGCAAAATGCAGCATAACACCACCCTAACCCATCAGTGACATTGTACACAAGGTCCCCTGTGGAAAAACAAACAAAAACAAAACACAGATAATTAAACAAGCGCTGTACTGGTATCTAACTGGACAGGCTGGATGCGTATGTGTGTGTCAAATTAACAGTTTTTGTTATGTCCATTTCTAACTAAAGACTGATATGTTTTTTCTTCATGAAAAGCTCTGGGATTTAGAACAATATGCATTCAAATAAGAACTTCAGATGAGAATATAAAACTCTAAATTTGAGGTAAGATAATGGATGAAAACAACATTGAGGGACTTAACGACCTATATACAGTGACATACTGTGCAGAAAGTGAAACCCATGTTGGTTTTTGTGGAGACCATTCAGACAGCCAGACAGTAGTAACATGCAGCTGAAGTTACAATGTCACCTGCTCTGGCCCCAGAAATAGAATTATCTATAGTATACTGTATACTGTTTTCCTGAATGCTTGGGAGAATCTGCTATAGGAAAGCTAACTGGGTCTAAACTTGAAATTAAAACAAAAACAGAGGTGTCCTAACAACATGTGTTCAGAATTAAAGAAAAATAAAATGATAACAAAAATGAAAAAGAAACCTACCAGCATGATGCGAAGCTCCATTGACAATGCATACACATCGTGTCGAGGTTGTATTAAGGGGTGATGAAGAAGCAGCTGTGGTTGTGGTTACACTGGGGCTTACACTAGTTGCGTAAACAGTCGTGCTGCCTGGAAGAGTCTCTGTTGTAGGAGTAAAAGAAGTTGTACCTCTAGATGTTGAGGGTAAAATAGTTGTGTTTAAAACAGAAGGATTTGAAATTGCAGTTGAAGAAAACGATGATCCTGTTACGACAACTGGGGTTGATGCAGCTGTGGCAGAGGATGTGATTGGTCCCGATGTAACTATTTTTGGTGGTTTTGTTGTCATAATTGTTGCTGTTGTGGATTCAAATGCTGTTGTCTCTTCAGGTGTTGCGGCTGTTCCTTTAGTGGTAGTGAACGGCCCAGATGTAATTTCAGTACTCACAGATGGTTTTGATGTAACCGTGGTGGATCCTTGACCTGTTGTTTCAACATGTGGAACTGTGGTCGTGGTTTCAACAACAGCTGTGGTAGAGGATGTTGTTGGTCCCGATGTAACTATTTTTGGTGGTTTTGTTGTCATAAGTGTGGCTGTTGTGGATTCAAATGCTGTTGTCTCTTCAGGTGTTGCAGCTGTTCCTTTAGTGGTAGTGAAAGGCCCAGATGTAATTTCAGTACTCACAGATGGTTTTGATGTAACCATGGTGGATCCTTGACCTGTTGTTTCAACATGTGGAACTGTGGTCGTGGTTTCAACAACAGCTGTGGTAGAGGATGTTGTTGGTCCCGATGTAACTATTTTTGGTGGTTTTGTTGTCATAATTGTTGCTGTTGTGGATTCAAATGCTGTTGTCTCTTCAGGTGTTGCGGCTGTTCCTTTAGTGGTAGTGAACGGCCCAGATGTAATTTCAGTACTCACAGATGGTTTTGATGTAACCGTGGTGGATCCTTGACCTGTTGTTTCAACATGTGGAACTGTGGTCGTGGTTTCAACAACAGCTGTGGTAGAGGATGTTGTTGGTCCCGATGTAACTATTTTTGGTGGTTTTGTTGTCATAAGTGTGACTGTTGTGGATTCAAATGCTGTTGTCTCTTCAGGTGTTGCAGCTGTTCCTTTAGTGGTAGTGAACGGCCCAGATGTAATTTCAGTACTCACAGATGGTTTTGATGTAACCGTGGTGGATCCTTGACCTGTTGTTTCAACATGTGGAACTGTGGTCGTGGTTTCAACAACAGCTGTGGTAGAGGATGTTGTTGGTCCCGATGTAACTATTTTTGGTGGTTTTGTTGTCACAATTGTTGCTGTTGTGGATTCAAATGCTGTTGTCTCTTCAGGTGTTGCAGCTGTTCCTTTAGTGGTAGTGAAAGGCCCAGATGTAATTTCAGTACTCACAGATGGTTTTGATGTAACCGTGGTGGATCCTTGACCTGTTGTTTCAACATGTGGAACTGTGGTCGTGGTTTCAACAACAGCTGTGGTAGAGGATGTTGTTGGTCCCGATGTAACTATTTTTGGTGGTTTTGTTGTCATAATTGTTGCTGTTGTGGATTCAAATGCTGTTGTCTCTTCAGGTGTTGCAGCTGTTCCTTTAGTGGTAGTGAAAGGCCCAGATGTAATTTCAGTACTCACAGATGGTTTTGATGTAACCATGGTGGATCCTTGACCTGTTGTTTCAACATGTGGAACTGTGGTCGTGGTTTCAACAACAGCTGTGGTAGAGGATGTTGTTGGTCCCGATGTAACTATTTTTGGTGGTTTTGTTGTCATAATTGTTGCTGTTGTGGATTCAAATGCTGTTGTCTCTTTGGGTGTTGAAGTTGTTCCTTTAGTGGTAGTGAAAGGCCCAGATGTAATTTCAGTACTCACAGATGGTTTTGATGTAACCGTGGTGGATCCTTGACCTGTTGTTTCAACATGTGGAACTGTGGTCGTGGTTTCAACAACAGCTGTGGTAGAGGATGTTGTTGGTCCCGATGTAACTATTTTTGGTGGTTTTGTTGTCATAATTGTTGCTGTTGTGGATTCAAATGCTGTTGTCTCTTCAGGTGTTGCAGCTGTTCCTTTAGTGGTAGTGAACGGCCCAGATGTAATTTCAGTACTCACAGATGGTTTTGATGTAACCGAGGTGGATCCTTGACCTGTTGTTTCAACATGTGGAACTGTGGTCGTGGTTTCAACAACAGCTGTGGTAGAGGATGTTGTTGGTCCCGATGTAACTATTTTTGGTGGTTTTGTTGTCATAATTGTTGCTGTTGTGGATTCAAATGCTGTTGTCTCTTCGGGTGTTGCAGCTGTTCCTTTAGTGGTAGTGAAAGGCCCAGATGTAATTTCAGTACTCACAGATGGTTTTGATGTAACCGTGGTGGATCCTTGACCTGTTGTTTCAACATGTGGAACTGTGGTCGTGGTTTCAACAACAGCTGTGGTAGAGGATGTTGTTGGTCCCGATGTAACTATTTTTGGTGGTTTTGTTGTCATAATTGTTGCTGTTGTGGATTCAAATGCTGTTGTCTCTTCAGGTGTTGCAGCTGTTCCTTTAGTGGTAGTGAAAGGCCCAGATGTAATTTCAGTACTCACAGATGGTTTTGATGTAACCATGGTGGATCCTTGACCTGTTGTTTCAACATGTGGAACTGTGGTCGTGGTTTCAACAACAGCTGTGGTAGAGGATGTTGTTGGTCCCGATGTAACTATTTTTGGTGGTTTTGTTGTCATAATTGTTGCTGTTGTGGATTCAAATGCTGTTGTCTCTTCAGGTGTTGCGGCTGTTCCTTTAGTGGTAGTGAACGGCCCAGATGTAATTTCAGTACTCACAGATGGTTTTGATGTAACCGTGGTGGATCCTTGACCTGTTGTTTCAACATGTGGAACTGTGGTCGTGGTTTCAACAACAGCTGTGGTAGAGGATGTTGTTGGTCCCGATGTAACTATTTTTGGTGGTTTTGTTGTCATAAGTGTGGCTGTTGTGGATTCAAATGCTGTTGTCTCTTCGGGTGTTGCAGCTGTTCCTTTAGTGGTAGTGAACGGCCCAGATGTAATTTCAGTACTCACAGATGGTTTTGATGTAACCGTGGTGGATCCTTGACCTGTTGTTTCAACATGTGGAACTGTGGTCGTGGTTTCAACAACAGCTGTGGTAGAGGATGTTGTTGGTCCCGATGTAACTATTTTTGGTGGTTTTGTTGTCATAATTGTTGCTGTTGTGGATTCAAATGCTGTTGTCTCTTCAGGTGTTGCAGCTGTTCCTTTAGTGGTAGTGAACGGCCCAGATGTAATTTCAGTACTCACAGATGGTTTTGATGTAACCGTGGTGGATCCTTGACCTGTTGTTTCAACATGTGGAACTGTGGTCGTGGTTTCAACAACAGCTGTGGTAGAGGATGTTGTTGGTCCCGATGTAACTATTTTTGGTGGTTTTGTTGTCATAATTGTTGCTGTTGTGGATTCAAATGCTGTTGTCTCTTCAGGTGTTGCAGCTGTTCCTTTAGTGGTAGTGAAAGGCCCAGATGTAATTTCAGTACTCACAGATGGTTTTGATGTAACCATGGTGGATCCTTGACCTGTTGTTTCAACATGTGGAACTGTGGTCGTGGTTTCAACAACAGCTGTGGTAGAGGATGTTGTTGGTCCCGATGTAACTATTTTTGGTGGTTTTGTTGTCATAATTGTTGCTGTTGTGGATTCAAATGCTGTTGTCTCTTCAGGTGTTGCGGCTGTTCCTTTAGTGGTAGTGAACGGCCCAGATGTAATTTCAGTACTCACAGATGGTTTTGATGTAACCGTGGTGGATCCTTGACCTGTTGTTTCAACATGTGGAACTGTGGTCGTGGTTTCAACAACAGCTGTGGTAGAGGATGTTGTTGGTCCCGATGTAACTATTTTTGGTGGTTTTGTTGTCATAAGTGTGGCTGTTGTGGATTCAAATGCTGTTGTCTCTTCAGGTGTTGCAGCTGTTCCTTTAGTGGTAGTGAACGGCCCAGATGTAATTTCAGTACTCACAGATGGTTTTGATGTAACCGTGGTGGATCCTTGACCTGTTGTTTCAACATGTGGAACTGTGGTCGTGGTTTCAACAACAGCTGTGGTAGAGGATGTTGTTGGTCCCGATGTAACTATTTTTGGTGGTTTTGTTGTCATAATTGTTGCTGTTGTGGATTCAAATGCTGTTGTCTCTTCAGGTGTTGCAGCTGTTCCTTTAGTGGTAGTGAAAGGCCCAGATGTAATTTCAGTACTCACAGATGGTTTTGATGTAACCGTGGTGGATCCTTGACCTGTTGTTTCAACATGTGGAACTGTGGTCGTGGTTTCAACAACAGCTGTGGTAGAGGATGTTGTTGGTCCCGATGTAACTATTTTTGGTGGTTTTGTTGTCATAATTGTTGCTGTTGTGGATTCAAATGCTGTTGTCTCTTCAGGTGTTGCAGCTGTTCCTTTAGTGGTAGTGAAAGGCCCAGATGTAATTTCAGTACTCACAGATGGTTTTGATGTAACCATGGTGGATCCTTGACCTGTTGTTTCAACATGTGGAACTGTGGTCGTGGTTTCAACAACAGCTGTGGTAGAGGATGTTGTTGGTCCCGATGTAACTATTTTTGGTGGTTTTGTTGTCATAATTGTTGCTGTTGTGGATTCAAATGCTGTTGTCTCTTTGGGTGTTGAAGTTGTTCCTTTAGTGGTAGTGAAAGGACCAGATGTAATTTCAGTACTCACAGATGGTTTTGATGTAACCGTGGTGGATCCTTGACCTGTTGTTTCAACATGTGGAACTGTGGTCGTGGTTTCAACAACAGCTGTGGTAGAGGATGTTGTTGGTCCCGATGTAACTATTTTTGGTGGTTTTGTTGTCATAATTGTTGCTGTTGTGGATTCAAATGCTGTTGTCTCTTCAGGTGTTGCAGCTGTTCCTTTAGTGGTAGTGAACGGCCCAGATGTAATTTCAGTACTCACAGATGGTTTTGATGTAACCGTGGTGGATCCTTGACCTGTTGTTTCAACATGTGGAACTGTGGTCGTGGTTTCAACAACAGCTGTGGTAGAGGATGTTGTTGGTCCCGATGTAACTATTTTTGGTGGTTTTGTTGTCATAATTGTTGCTGTTGTGGATTCAAATGCTGTTGTCTCTTCAGGTGTTGCAGCTGTTCCTTTAGTGGTAGTGAAAGGCTCAGATGTAATTTCAGTACTCACAGATGGTTTATATGTAACCGTGGTGGATCCTTGACCTGTTGTTTCAACATGTGGAACTGTGGTCGTGGTTTCAACAACAGCTGTGGTAGAGGATGTTGTTGGTCCCGATGTAACTATTTTTGGTGGTTTTGTTGTCATAATTGTTGCTGTTGTGGATTCAAATGCTGTTGTCTCTTCAGGTGTTGCAGCTGTTCCTTTAGTGGTAGTGAACGGCCCAGATGTAATTTCAGTACTCACAGATGGTTTTGATGTAACCGTGGTGGATCCTTGACCTGTTGTTTCAACATGTGGAACTGTGGTCGTGGTTTCAACAACAGCTGTGGTAGAGGATGTTGTTGGTCCCGATGTAACTATTTTTGGTGGTTTTGTTGTCATAAGTGTGGCTGTTGTGGATTCAAATGCTGTTGTCTGTTCAGGTGTTGCAGCTGTTCCTTTAGTGGTAGTGAAAGGCCCAGATGTAATTTCAGTACTCACAGATGGTTTATATGTAACCGTGGTGGATCCTTGACCTGTTGTTTCAACATGTGGAACTGTGGTCGTGGTTTCAACAACAGCTGTGGTAGAGGATGTTGTTGGTCCCGATGTAACTATTTTTGGTGGTTTTGTTGTCATAATTGTTGCTGTTGTGGATTCAAATGCTGTTGTCTCTTCAGGTGTTGCAGCTGTTCCTTTAGTGGTAGTGAAAGGCCCAGATGTAATTTCAGTACTCACAGATGGTTTTGATGTAACCGTGGTGGATCCTTGACCTGTTGTTTCAACATGTGGAACTGTGGTCGTGGTTTCAACAACAGCTGTGGTAGAGGATGTTGTTGGTCCCGATGTAACTATTTTTGGTGGTTTTGTTGTCATAATTGTTGCTGTTGTGGATTCAAATGCTGTTGTCTCTTCAGGTGTTGCAGCTGTTCCTTTAGTGGTAGTGAAAGGCCCAGATGTAATTTCAGTACTCACAGATGGTTTTGATGTAACCGTGGTGGATCCTTGACCTGTTGTTTCAACATGTGGAACTGTGGTCGTGGTTTCAACAACAGCTGTGGTAGAGGATGTTGTTGGTCCCGATGTAACTATTTTTGGTGGTTTTGTTGTCATAATTGTTGCTGTTGTGGATTCAAATGCTGTTGTCTCTTCAGGTGTTGCAGCTGTTCCTTTAGTGGTAGTGAAAGGCCCAGATGTAATTTCAGTACTCACAGATGGTTTTGATGTAACCGTGGTGGATCCTTGACTTGTTGTTTCAACATGTGGAACTGTGGTCGTGGTTTCAACAACAGCTGTGGTAGAGGATGTTGTTGGTCCCGATGTAACTATTTTTGGTGGTTTTGTTGTCATAATTGTTGCTGTTGTGGATTCAAATGCTGTTGTCTCTTCAGGTGTTGCAGCTGTTCCTTTAGTGGTAGTGAACGGCCCAGATGTAATTTCAGTACTCACAGATGGTTTTGATGTAACCGTGGTGGATCCTTGACCTGTTGTTTCAACATGTGGAACTGTGGTCGTGGTTTCAACAACAGCTGTGGTAGAGGATGTTGTTGGTCCCGATGTAACTATTTTTGGTGGTTTTGTTGTCATAATTGTTGCTGTTGTGGATTCAAATGCTGTTGTCTCTTCAGGTGTTGCAGCTGTTCCTTTAGTGGTAGTGAAAGGCCCAGATGTAATTTCAGTACTCACAGATGGTTTTGATGTAACCGTGGTGGATCCTTGACCTGTTGTTTCAACATGTGGAACTGTGGTCGTGGTTTCAACAACAGCTGTGGTAGAGGATGTTGTTGGTCCCGATGTAACTATTTTTGGTGGTTTTGTTGTCATAAGTGTTGCTGTTGTGGATTCAAATGCTGTTGTCTGTTCAGGTGTTGCAGCTGTTCCTTTAGTGGTAGTGAAAGGCCCAGATGTAATTTCAGTACTCACAGATGGTTTATATGTAACCGTGGTGGATCCTTGACCTGTTGTTTCAACATGTGGAACTGTGGTCGTGGTTTCAACAACAGCTGTGGTAGAGGATGTTGTTGGTCCCGATGTAACTATTTTTGGTGGTTTTGTTGTCATAATTGTTGCTGTTGTGGATTCAAATGCTGTTGTCTCTTCAGGTGTTGCAGCTGTTCCTTTAGTGGTAGTGAAAGGCCCAGATGTAATTTCAGTACTCACAGATGGTTTTGATGTAACCGTGGTGGATCCTTGACCTGTTGTTTCAACATGTGGAACTGTGGTCGTGGTTTCAACAACAGCTGTGGTAGAGGATGTTGTTGGTCCCGATGTAACTATTTTTGGTGGTTTTGTTGTCATAATTGTTGCTGTTGTGGATTCAAATGCTGTTGTCTCTTCAGGTGTTGCAGCTGTTCCTTTAGTGGTAGTGAACGGCCCAGATGTAATTTCAGTACTCACAGATGGTTTTGATGTAACCGTGGTGGATCCTTGACCTGTTGTTTCAACATGTGGAACTGTGGTCGTGGTTTCAACAACAGCTGTGGTAGAGGATGTTGTTGGTCCCGATGTAACTATTTTTGGTGGTTTTGTTGTCATAATTGTTGCTGTTGTGGATTCAAATGCTGTTGTCTCTTTGGGTGTTGCAGCTGTTCCTTTAGTGGTAGTGAAAGGCCCAGATGTAATTTCAGTACTCACAGATGGTTTTGATGTAACCGTGGTGGATCCTTGACCTGTTGTTTCAACATGTGGAACTGTGGTCGTGGTTTCAACAACAGCTGTGGTAGAGGATGTTGTTGGTCCCGATGTAACTATTTTTGGTGGTTTTGTTGTCATAATTGTTGCTGTTGTGGATTCAAATGCTGTTGTCTCTTCAGGTGTTGCAGCTGTTCCTTTAGTGGTAGTGAAAGGCCCAGATGTAATTTCAGTACTCACAGATGGTTTTGATGTAACCGTGGTGGATCCTTGACCTGTTGTTTCAACATGTGGAACTGTGGTCGTGGTTTCAACAACAGCTGTGGTAGAGGATGTTGTTGGTCCCGATGTAACTATTTTTGGTGGTTTTGTTGTCATAAGTGTGGCTGTTGTGGATTCAAATGCTGTTGTCTGTTCAGGTGTTGCAGCTGTTCCTTTAGTGGTAGTGAAAGGCCCAGATGTAATTTCAGTACTCACAGATGGTTTATATGTAACCGTGGTGGATCCTTGACCTGTTGTTTCAACATGTGGAACTGTGGTCGTGGTTTCAACAACAGCTGTGGTAGAGGATGTTGTTGGTCCCGATGTAACTATTTTTGGTGGTTTTGTTGTCATAATTGTTGCTGTTGTGGATTCAAATGCTGTTGTCTCTTCAGGTGTTGCAGCTGTTCCTTTAGTGGTAGTGAAAGGCCCAGATGTAATTTCAGTACTCACAGATGGTTTTGATGTAACCGTGGTGGATCCTTGACCTGTTGTTTCAACATGTGGAACTGTGGTCGTGGTTTCAACAACAGCTGTGGTAGAGGATGTTGTTGGTCCCGATGTAACTATTTTTGGTGGTTTTGTTGTCATAATTGTTGCTGTTGTGGATTCAAATGCTGTTGTCTCTTCAGGTGTTGCAGCTGTTCCTTTAGTGGTAGTGAAAGGCCCAGATGTAATTTCAGTACTCACAGATGGTTTTGATGTAACCGTGGTGGATCCTTGACCTGTTGTTTCAACATGTGGAACTGTGGTCGTGGTTTCAACAACAGCTGTGGTAGAGGATGTTGTTGGTCCCGATGTAACTATTTTTGGTGGTTTTGTTGTCATAATTGTTGCTGTTGTGGATTCAAATGCTGTTGTCTCTTCAGGTGTTGCAGCTGTTCCTTTAGTGGTAGTGAAAGGCCCAGATGTAATTTCAGTACTCACAGATGGTTTTGATGTAACCGTGGTGGATCCTTGACTTGTTGTTTCAACATGTGGAACTGTGGTCGTGGTTTCAACAACAGCTGTGGTAGAGGATGTTGTTGGTCCCGATGTAACTATTTTTGGTGGTTTTGTTGTCATAATTGTTGCTGTTGTGGATTCAAATGCTGTTGTCTCTTTAGGTGTTGCAGCTGTTCCTTTAGTGGTAGTGAAAGGCCCAGATGTAATTTCAGTACTCACAGATGGTTTTGATGTAACCGTGGTGGATCCTTGACCTGTTGTTTCAACATGTGGAACTGTGGTCGTGGTTTCAACAACAGCTGTGGTAGAGAATGTTGTTGGTCCCGATGTAACTATTTTTGGTGGTTTTGTTGTCATAATTGTTCCTGTTGTGGACTCAAATGCTGTTGTCTCTTCAGGTGTTGCAGCTGTTCCTTTAGTGGTAGTGAAAGGCCCAGATGTAATTTCAGTACTCACAGATGGTTTTAATGTAACCGTGGTGGATCCTTGACCTGTTGTTTCAACATGTGGAACTGTGGTCGTGGTTTCAACAACAGCTGTGGTAGAGGATGTTGTTGGTCCCGATGTAACTATTTTTGGTGGTTTTGTTGTCATAATTGTTGCTTTTGTGGATTCAAATGCTGTTGTCTCTTCAGGTGTTGCAGCTGTTCCTTTAGTGGTAGTGAAAGGCCCAGATGTAATTTCAGTACTCACAGATGGTTTTGATGTAACCGTGGTGGATCCTTGACCTGTTGTTTCAACATGTGGAACTGTGGTCGTGGTTTCAACAACAGCTGTGGTAGAGGATGTTGTTGGTCCCGATGTAACTATTTTTGGTGGTTTTGTTGTCATAATTGTTGCTGTTGTGGATTCAAATGCTGTTGTCTCTTCAGGTGTTGCAGCTGTTCCTTTAGTGGTAGTGAAAGGCCCAGATGTAATTTCAGTACTCACAGATGGTTTTGATGTAACCATGGTGGATCCTTGACCTGTTGTTTCAACATGTGGAACTGTGGTCGTGGTTTCAACAACAGCTGTGGTAGAGGATGTTGTTGGTCCCGATGTAACTATTTTTGGTGGTTTTGTTGTCATAATTGTTGCTGTTGTGGATTCAAATGCTGTTGTCTCTTCAGGTGTTGCAGCTGTTCCTTTAGTGGTAGTGAAAGGCCCAGATGTAATTTCAGTACTCACAAATGGTTTTGATGTAACCGTGGTGGATCCTTGACCTGTTGTTTCAACATGTGGAACTGTGGTCGTGGTTTCAACAACAGCTGTGGTAGAGGATGTTGTTGGTCCCGATGTAACTATTTTTGGTGGTTTTGTTGTCATAATTGTTGCTGTTGTGGATTCAAATGCTGTTGTCTCTTCAGGTGTTGCAGCTGTTCCTTTAGTGGTAGTGAAAGGCCCAGATGTAATTTCAGTACTCACAGATGGTTTTGATGTAACCGTGGTGGATCCTTGACCTGTTGTTTCAACATGTGGAACTGTGGTCGTGGTTTCAACAACAGCTGTGGTAGAGGATGTTGTTGGTCCCGATGTAACTATTTTTGGTGGTTTTGTTGTCATAATTGTTGCTGTTGTGGATTCAAATGCTGTTGTCTCTTCAGGTGTTGCAGCTGTTCTTTTAGTGGTAGTGAACGGCCCAGATGTAATTTCGGTACTCACAGATGGTTTTGATGTAACCGTGGTGGATCCTTGACCTGTTGTTTCAACATGTGGAACTGTGGTCGTGGTTTCAACAACAGCTGTGGTAGAGGATGTTGTTGGTCCCGATGTAACAATTTTTGGTGGTTTTGTTGTCATAATTGTTGCTGTTGTGGATTCAAATGCTGTTGTCTCTTCAGGTGTTGCAGCTGTTCCTTTAGTGGTAGTGAAAGGCCCAGATGTAATTTCAGTACTCACAGATGGTTTTGATGTAACCGTGGTGGATCCTTGACCTGTTGTTTCAACATGTGGAACTGTGGTCGTGGTTTCAACAACAGCTGTGGTAGAGGATGTTGTTGGTCCCCATGTAACTATTTTTGGTGGTTTTGTTGTCATAATTGTTGCTGTTGTGGATTCAAATGCTGTTGTCTCTTCAGGTGTTGCAGCTGTTCCTTTAGTGGTAGTGAACGGCCCAGATGTAATTTCAGTACTCACAGATGGTTTTGATGTAACCGTGGTGGATCCTTGACCTGTTGTTTCAACATGTGGAACTGTGGTCGTGGTTTCAACAACAGCTGTGGTAGAGGATGTTGTTGGTCCCGATGTAACTATTTTTGGTGGTTTTGTTGTCATAATTGTTGCTGTTGTGGATTCAAATGCTGTTGTCTCTTCAGGTGTTGCAGCTGTTCCTTTAGTGGTAGTGAACGGCCCAGATGTAATTTCGGTACTCACAGATGGTTTTGATGTAACCGTGGTGGATCCTTGACCTGTTGTTTCAACATGTGGAACTGTGGTCGTGGTTTCAACAACAGCTGTGGTAGAGGATGTTGTTGGTCCCGATGTAACTATTTTTGGTGGTTTTGTTGTCATAATTGTTGCTGTTGTGGATTCAAATGCTGTTGTCTCTTCAGGTGTTGCAGCTGTTCCTTTAGTGGTAGTGAAAGGCCCAGATGTAATTTCAGTACTCACAGATGGTTTTGATGTAACCATGGTGGATCCTTGACCTGTTGTTTCAACATGTGGAACTGTGGTCGTGGTTTCAACAACAGCTGTGGTAGAGGATGTTGTTGGTCCCGATGTAACTATTTTTGGTGGTTTTGTTGTCATAATTGTTGCTGTTGTGGATTCAAATGCTGTTGTCTCTTCAGGTGTTGCAGCTGTTCCTTTAGTGGTAGTGAACGGCCCAGATGTAATTTCAGTACTCACAGATGGTTTTGATGTAACCGTGGTGGATCCTTGACCTGTTGTTTCAACATGTGGAACTGTGGTCGTGGTTTCAACAACAGCTGTAGTAGAGGATGTTGTTGGTCCCGATGTAACTATTTTTGGTGGTTTTGTTGTCATAATTGTTGCTGTTGTGGATTCAAATGCTGTTGTCTCTTCAGGTGTTGCAGCTGTTCCTTTAGTGGTAGTGAAAGGCCCAGATGTAATTTCAGTACTCACAGATGGTTTTGATGTAACCGTGGTGGATCCTTGACCTGTTGTTTCAACATGTGGAACTGTGGTCGTGGTTTCAACAACAGCTGTGGTAGAGGATGTTGTTGGTCCCGATGTAACTATTTTTGGTGGTTTTGTTGTCACAAGTGTGGCTGTTGTGGATTCAATTGCTGTTGTCTCTTCAGGTGTTGCAGCTGTTCCTTTAGTGGTAGTGAAAGGCCCAGATGTAATTTCGGTACTCACAGATGGTTTTGATGTAACCGTGGTGGATCCTTGACCTGTTGTTTCAACATGTGGAACCGTGGTCGTGGTTTCAACAACAGCTGTGGTAGAGGATGTTGTTGGTCCCGATGTAACTATTTTTGGTGGTTTTGTTGTCATAATTGTTGCTGTTGTGGATTCAAATGCTGTTGTCTCTTCAGGTGTTGCAGCTGTTCCTTTAGTGGTAGTGAAAGGCCCAGATGTAATTTCAGTACTCACAGATGGTTTTGATGTAACCGTGGTGGATCCTTGACCTGTTGTTTCAACATGTGGAACTGTGGTCGTGGTTTCAACAACAGCTGTGGTAGAGGATGTTGTTGGTCCCGATGTAACTATTTTTGGTGGTTTTGTTGTCATAATTGTTGCTGTTGTGGATTCAAATGCTGTTGTCTCTTCAGGTGTTGCAGCTGTTCCTTTAGTGGTAGTGAACGGCCCAGATGTAATTTCGGTACTCACAGATGGTTTTGATGTAACCGTGGTGGATCCTTGACCTGTTGTTTCAACATGTGGAACTGTGGTCGTGGTTTCAACAACAGCTGTAGTAGAGGATGTTGTTGGTCCCGATGTAACTATTTTTGGTGGTTTTGTTGTCATAATTGTTGCTGTTGTGGATTCAAATGCTGTTGTCTCTTCAGGTGTTTCAGCTGTTCCTTTAGTGGTAGTGAAAGGCCCAGATGTAATTTCAGTACTCACAGATGGTTTTGATGTAACCGTGGTGGATCCTTGACCTGTTGTTTCAACATGTGGAACTGTGGTCGTGGTTTCAACAACAGCTGTGGTAGAGGATGTTGTTGGTCCCGATGTAACTATTTTTGGTGGTTTTGTTGTCATAATTGTTGCTGTTGTGGATTCAAATGCTGTTGTCTCTTCAGGTGTTGCAGCTGTTCCTTTAGTGGTAGTGAACGGCCCAGATGTAATTTCAGTACTCACAGATGGTTTTGATGTAACCGTGGTGGATCCTTGACCTGTTGTTTCAACATGTGGAACTGTGGTCGTGGTTTCAACAACAGCTGTGGTAGAGGATGTTGTTGGTCCCGATGTAACTATTTTTGGTGGTTTTGTTGTCATAATTGTTGCTGTTGTGGATTCAAATGCTGTTGTCTCTTCAGGTGTTGCAGCTGTTCCTTTAGTGGTAGTGAACGGCCCAGATGTAATTTCAGTACTCACAGATGGTTTTGATGTAACCGTGGTGAATCCTTGACCTGTTGTTTCAACATGTGGAACTGTGGTCGTGGTTTCAACAACAGCTGTGGTAGAAGATGTTGTTGGTCCCGATGTAACTATTTTTGGTGGTTTTGTTGTCATAATTGTTGCTGTTGTGGATTCAAATGCTGTTGTCTCTTCAGGTGTTGCAGCTGTTCCTTTAGTGGTAGTGAAAGGCCCAGATGTAATTTCAGTACTCACAGATGGTTTTGATGTAACCGTGGTGGATCCTTGACCTGTTGTTTCAACATGTGGAACTGTGGTCGTGGTTTCAACAACAGCTGTGGTAGAGGATGTTGTTGGTCCCGATGTAACTATTTTTGGTGGTTTTGTTGTCACAACTGTGGCTGTTGTGGATTCAAATGCTGTTGTCTCTTCAGGTGTTGCAGCTGTTCCTTTAGTGGTAGTGAACGGCCCAGATGTAATTTCAGTACTCACAGATGGTTTTGATGTAACCGTGGTGGATCCTTGACCTGTTGTTTCAACATGTGGAACTGTGGTCGTGGTTTCAACAACAGCTGTGGTAGAGGATGTTGTTGGTCCCGATGTAACTATTTTTGGTGGTTTTGTTGTCATAATTGTTGCTGTTGTGGATTCAAATGCTGTTGTCTCTTCAGGTGTTGCAGCTGTTCCTTTAGTGGTAGTGAAAGGCCCAGATGTAATTTCAGTACTCACAGATGGTTTTGATGTAACCATGGTGGATCCTTGACCTGTTGTTTCAACATGTGGAACTGTGGTCGTGGTTTCAACAACAGCTGTGGTAGAGGATGTTGTTGGTCCCGATGTAACTATTTTTGGTGGTTTTGTTGTCATAATTGTTGCTGTTGTGGATTCAAATGCTGTTGTCTCTTCAGGTGTTGCAGCTGTTCCTTTAGTGGTAGTGAACGGCCCAGATGTAATTTCAGTACTCACAGATGGTTTTGATGTAACCGTGGTGGATCCTTGACCTGTTGTTTCAACATGTGGAACTGTGGTCGTGGTTTCAACAACAGCTGTGGTAGAGGATGTTGTTGGTCCCGATGTAACTATTTTTGGTGGTTTTGTTGTCATAATTGTTGCTGTTGTGGATTGAAATGCTGTTGTCTCTTCAGGTGTTGCAGCTGTTCCTTTAGTGGTAGTGAACGGCCCAGATGTAATTTCAGTACTCACAGATGGTTTTGATGTAACCGTGGTGGATCCTTGACCTGTTGTTTCAACATGTGGAACTGTGGTCGTGGTTTCAACAACAGCTGTGGTAGAGGATGTTGTTGGTCCCGATGTAACTATTTTTGGTGGTTTTGTTGTCATAATTGTTGCTGTTGTGGATTCAAATGCTGTTGTCTCTTCAGGTGTTGCAGCTGTTCCTTTAGTGGTAGTGAAAGGCCCAGATGTAATTTCAGTACTCACAGATGGTTTTGATGTAACCGTGGTGGATCCTTGACCTGTTGTTTCAACATGTGGAACTGTGGTCGTGGTTTCAACAACAGCTGTGGTAGAAGATGTTGTTGGTCCCGATGTAACTATTTTTGGTGGTTTTGTTGTCATAATTGTTGCTGTTGTGGATTCAAATGCTGTTGTCTCTTCAGGTGTTGCAGCTGTTCCTTTAGTGGTAGTGAAAGGCCCAGATGTAATTTCAGTACTCACAGATGGTTTTGATGTAACCGTGGTGGATCCTTGACCTGTTGTTTCAACATGTGGAACTGTGGTCGTGGTTTCAACAACAGCTGTGGTAGAGGATGTTGTTGGTCCCGATGTAACTGTTTTTGGTGGTTTTGTTGTCACAAGTGTGGCTGTTGTGGATTCAAATGCTGTTGTCTCTTCGGGTGTTGCAGCTGTTCCTTTAGTGGTAGTGAAAGGCCCAGATGTAATTTCAGTACTCACAGATGGTTTTGATGTAACCGTGGTGGATCCTTGACCTGTTGTTTCAACATGTGGAACTGTGGTCGTGGTTTCAACAACAGCTGTGGTAGAAGATGTTGTTGGTCCCGATGTAACTATTTTTGGTGGTTTTGTTGTCATAATTGTTGCTGTTGTGGATTCAAATGCTGTTGTCTCTTCAGGTGTTGCAGCTGTTCCTTTAGTGGTAGTGAAAGGCCCAGATGTAATTTCAGTACTCACAGATGGTTTTGATGTAACCGTGGTGGATCCTTGACCTGTTGTTTCAACATGTGGAACTGTGGTCGTGGTTTCAACAACAGCTGTGGTAGAGGATGTTGTTGGTCCCGATGTAACTATTTTTGGTGGTTTTGTTGTCATAATTGTTGCTGTTGTGGATTGAAATGCTGTTGTCTCTTCAGGTGTTGCAGCTGTTCCTTTAGTGGTAGTGAACGGCCCAGATGTAATTTCAGTACTCACAGATGGTTTTGATGTAACCGTGGTGGATCCTTGACCTGTTGTTTCAACATGTGGAACTGTGGTCGTGGTTTCAACAACAGCTGTGGTAGAGGATGTTGTTGGTCCCGATGTAACTATTTTTGGTGGTTTTGTTGTCATAATTGTTGCTGTTGTGGATTCAAATGCTGTTGTCTCTTCAGGTGTTGCAGCTGTTCCTTTAGTGGTAGTGAAAGGCCCAGATGTAATTTCAGTACTCACAGATGGTTTTGATGTAACCGTGGTGGATCCTTGACCTGTTGTTTCAACATGTGGAACTGTGGTCGTGGTTTCAACAACAGCTGTGGTAGAGGATGTTGTTGGTCCCGATGTAACTATTTTTGGTGGTTTTGTTGTCATAATTGTTGCTGTTGTGGATTCAAATGCTGTTGTCTCTTCAGGTGTTGCAGCTGTTCCTTTAGTGGTAGTGAAAGGCCCAGATGTAATTTCAGTACTCACAGATGGTTTTGATGTAACCGTGGTGGATCCTTGACCTGTTGTTTCAACATGTGGAACTGTGGTCGTGGTTTCAACAACAGCTGTGGTAGAGGATGTTGTTGGTCCCGATGTAACTATTTTTGGTGGTTTTGTTGTCATAATTGTTGCTGTTGTGGATTCAAATGCTGTTGTCTCTTCGGGTGTTGCAGCTGTTCCTTTAGTGGTAGTGAAAGGCCCAGATGTAATTTCAGTACTCACAGATGGTTTTGATGTAACCGTGGTGGATCCTTGACCTGTTGTTTCAACATGTGGAACTGTGGTCGTGGTTTCAACAACAGCTGTGGTAGAGGATGTTGTTGGTCCCGATGTAACTATTTTTGGTGGTTTTGTTGTCATAATTGTTGCTGTTGTGGATTCAAATGCTGTTGTCTCTTCAGGTGTTGCAGCTGTTCCTTTAGTGGTAGTGAAAGGCCCAGATGTAATTTCAGTACTCACAGATGGTTTTGATGTAACCATGGTGGATCCTTGACCTGTTGTTTCAACATGTGGAACTGTGGTCGTGGTTTCAAACACAGCTGTGGTAGAGGATGTTGTTGGTCCCAATGTGGTTGTGGTTTCACTGGGGTTTACACTTGTTGCGTAAACAGTCGTGCTGCCTGGAAGTGTCTCTGTTATGGGAGCAATAGAAGTTGAACCTGTAGATGTTGAAGTTAAAATAGTTGTGTTTAAAACAGAAGGATTTGTAATTACAGTTGAGGAAAATGATGATCCAGTTACAACAACTGAGGTTGATGGAGATGTGGTAGAGGATGTTGTTGGTCCCGATGTGACTATTTTTGGTGGTTTTGTTGTCATAATTGTTGCTGTTGTGGATTCAAATGCTGTTGTCTCTTCAGGTGTTGCAGCTGTTCCTTTAGTGGTAGTGAAAGGCCCAGATGTAATTTCAGTACTCACAGATGGTTTTGATGTAACCGTGGTGGATCCTTGACCTGTTGTTTCAACATGTGGAACTGTGGTCGTGGTTTCAACAACAGCTGTGGTAGGGGAGGTTGTTGGTCCCGATGTAACTATTTTTGGTGGTTTTGTTGTCATAATTGTTGCTGTTGTGGATTCAAATGCTGTTGTCTCTTCAGGTGTTGCAGCTGTTCCTTTAGTGGTAGTGAAAGGCCCAGATGTAATTTCTGTAACTTCTGGTGTGGTTAGTTTTGCCGATGTGGTTTCATATTCAAATGTAGTATTTAATGGAGATGTAGTACTAATAACTGTGACAAAATACAATGACATGACATTAAAACATGCATATAATTCCATAATTCAATTCAATTTTCTCAATACTCTTTCTATTTCTTTGAGAAATGATCAGTTTAATACCTGAAGTGGTCTTTAGTATTGTACTAAACGTAAATGGAGTTGTTGTTGGCGCAGGTGTTGTGGTATTAAAGCAGGGGTATATGCTCCTTGTTACAATTCCATTCTCTGCACACTCAGCTGTGATGCAGTTTCCTAGGCCATCAGTTGTGTTGTAGATATTGTCCCCATAGTTGTACATTTTTCCATTAATGATGCATTGACAATCTACAAGTAAAACATTTAGTCTTTTTGTAAATACAAATTAATTCATAAACATTTATTATATTATATATAATAAATGATATTTGAAAATAAATGTTTTTTCAATTTACCAAGCAATAGATTTATAGCATAGCTATACAAGCTTATAGTATACTTACAGTTAACACTGTAGTTACATTGTATCCCCGACATTGTACATAAGCTTGAAAGAAAACAACGTTGTGGTTATTTCACTTGTGTCTGGTTTTACACTCACTGTGGCATGTTAAACATCACATTTACTTCTTAATAACTGTATATTTCACATACAGTGCCATGAGAAAGGTTTTGCCTTCTTTCTACTTCCTTTTTTTCAAATCATTGAAATAATAGAGTAATAAAATATTTACATTTACCTAGCCCTTTGCCCTTATCAAAGTGCAGCAGGTTTAATGATCTTACAAAGCGATTCATCAGGCCAAAATCTAAAGAATTACCTGAGAAACAACTTTATCATATACAATTCTGAAAAGGATTACAAAGCCACTATGACAGCCCTTATCCATACACAATGAAAACTTGAACCAGCAGTGAACCTTCCCTGGAGTATAGAGGAGTTTTGTCTCACACAAACAGTTTGTCTCTAAAGTTATGTGAAAGACTCACTGCCAGTAAAAGGCAAATACTTTTTAATGGCACCGTGTATTATATTTTATATACTTACATCAAAAGACCACATGTTAAATTCTACGTGCATCATTATGTACTGTGTGCTAAAATGGATGGAATGATGCATCTTGTGTGACACATACCAGGTGTAGCAGTTCTCTGATGGAACCTTTTCACCAATGTTGTAATTGTTGCCTTGGTCATCATAGCATCCACACTGGTCCACGCACTTCATAGTGTCTTCATCAAAGTAGGGTTGGTTTGGGGGACACTGTGGATAGCAGCCTACGATGTTTTAAAATAGTGATTAACTTGAGTAAATTTACAAGTAGAATACATGTAAAGCTTTTTTGTAAACATTTCTCAATTTGGCAATGTTCACATTCTGTTTAACTTGTTGCTTTTTTGAAGAAGTGGTGTAGACTAAGGAAGCTGTCTCATGACAAAAGTTACAAATAGTTGTTTGAAATGAAAGTTGCTTGTTTAAAACAAAAATTACTGAAGGATTCATTGTGAATGAGTTCATTATCTAAATACAGTTGCAGGTAGGCTTTTCTGTCATTGTTTTGTTTAGATGGGGCGTGAAAATATTGCTTCCTGCCATGTGGGGAATGATGGAAAAAGCTTGTGAACCACTGTCTGTTGTTCTGTTGACTTAAGCTCCACATTTAAAACAAAAATAAATAGTCCACAAAGTGGCATATCAATACTGTGCCTGATGTACCTTCCAGGTTGGTGATGAGTGACGAGCAGTTTCCAGATGGATTCCTACATGTTTTCATGCAATTAGCTCCACAAGGCTTATAGTGCCACTCACATTCACCAGGTGAATTATAGTAGTCACAGAAAATAGCTGCAAGAAACAAAACCATTGCTTATTAGACTTGTACAGCATTTTAAAAAATGATGTTTTTCCTTCCCACTGTCACCAAAGTTCTTGCTCATAGGGGGTCATATGATTGTTGGGTTTTCTCTGTATCTATTATTGTACGATCTACTGTACAATATGAAGCGCCGACTGTTGTTGTGATTTGGCGCTGTATAAATAAAATTGAATTGAATTACATTAATCAGACTTACGACAAAACTTCGGAGTCCTCCATGCAATGCAGGTCCCAGCTTCATTACAGGCTTTAGCATATGCAGCCACCGCAGTACAGAGACATTCACAGTCCCCACCAGTGTCACAAGCACAGGAGTCTCTCACACAGGAATCAAAATAAGGACCAGGGTCAACCTGGAACACATACAGTAATACACTACCAGTCAACAGTTTCACAGAACACCAATTCTTCCAGTTTTTTTTATTGAAATTCAGGCAGTTCAGTTATTCCTTTTACTCTGTAAGCATAGAACAAATAAACTATTGAAGTTAAAAAAGAATCATGCAATCCATTTTTAACCACAATGTATTCATGGGTACAGATTGAGGAACTGTCCTTTTGCCTTCTCACTACTGTACAAAGATCATAGACTTCAGATTTTGATTCATTACTCCAGAACACCTTCTTCCAGTTTCCATTAGTACATTGGCAATGTTTCATAGTTCAAACCTCTTTAAACCTCTTTTTCTTATTCTGACATCTTAGCAATGGTTCTGTGCTATGACCACAGTTAAGCTCTGCTTGTAGCTCAGAAACTTGTCTTCTGACTCTGTTGAGGCTTTGGGTCCAGTAGACTTTTCCCCTGTTTCTGATTGCCTTTTGAAGGTGAAGGACACTTGACATCTTTCTTTGCAATTTCTTTGAAGGAAAGATTTACACCTTTTCTCACCATTTTTATAGCAACACACAACTTTCTGCCCAAATCCTGAGGGTGTGGTACCACAATGTGCTCCAACACTACCTTTATGTAGACATACGCAGGTTTAAGTTATCGCCCACTACTCTGGATTATTCCCACAGTCTAAAGACATGTAATTAGTGGGATTAGGTTAACTGGTCATTCTAAATTGTCCATTGGGGTAAGTTTGAGTGCGAATGACTGTCTGTCGCTGTACTGGCAACCTGTCCAGGCTTTACCTTGCCTCTTGCCCTATGGTAGGTGGGGTAGGCTCCAGGCCCCCCACGACCTTGAATAGATAAGTGGAAGAGAATGCATGGGTGGATGGATATCACATATCGTGTCTATTAGGTAAAGAATCCTAAATGCCAGACATTAAGATAAAAGAACAAAGAGCTCATAGGGGAAATTAAAGTGCATATACTTTTGTGCATTTTTGTGTGTGTGTATCCATTTCTGTATATTTGCTACCACCAAACACACTGACCTTTGAATGACAGCTCTGGAAGGTGACACTTGTGATGATACTGCACTGTTTTTGAGACCAGGCTGCCCGGTAGCTATTTGAGGCACAGGGATCACTGATCAGCTCTGCACTGGGGCAACTAGATGAAACTTTCCAGCTGTTACCAAACTGTAGAACATCTGCAACTATTTCCTGGGAGCGTGTGGTGAAGTCATTCTTACTGTTACCATCATAGTTTCCACACAGACCACAGACCTGACCCTAAGAGGAAAGGAAGCAGAGGTACAGATTAAAGCCCTCGTTTTTATTAATACGGAGGATCAATAATTGTGTAATTGTATTTGTATTTGTACTGACTACTAAATGTCTGTTATTGTGAAATTCTTAATATTAACTTTCTTAAGCAATTATACTTCAACAGTAAAAAGCAGTAACTGTCAATCCAGATGTGCAGAATTGATTTCTTTTACCTGGAACTGTGGACTGATTGTGATGAAAAGACTGGTCTTCTGGTCCCACATGAGAATAAGTCCAGGCTTGATTGTCACCACGGTGTAAATGCCCATTTTCTGTACCTGAAGCGCCTGGATAGTGCCCTTTACCACTTGTAAATTGTCATCTTTAAGCTGGAATTCATTATCCTGTGGGTTACAACAGCAATGAATAAAACAGGAATTTTATTTTTGTAGAATTTAAACCATATATGTGCAACAAACCTGAAAAGCTGAAAGCTCTTTTGTTTTTTCAAAAGATTTCAAAAAATTGAATCGAAAAACTGATTACATGTCAGTTAAATTATACAACCTTTAATTGATTCTTTTGTCTAATTTAAGTTGTAGTTTCTTTTTCTAGTATTAATTGTGCAATTTTAATATTGTTATTGAAGAGTTAAAACATTTTAAGAACTCTGCATCTACATTTTTCAGTCATTATTTTGAAAATGAGCACAGCTGAAGGATTTTGTGTTTACCCCCGAGAAGATCTTGATGGTCTTAGAACAGGTGGTTCCTGTTGTTCCACATGGAACATTTTCAGTAATAATTCTGAAGCTTCCGTTGCCGTTGTAGGTGCCACAGAAGTCCTGAGCAAAGCACAGTGCATGCAGTTACTGGATACCAGTGTTAAAGTTAGAATCCTTAAGAGTTGCATAAAATCGATTTCTGATAAAAATGTTGATCTGCCTCTTTCTGTTCTGGTAAAATAATATACATGAAGCAGCAGCCAGAGTGAGCTTTACAATGAAGAGCTGCAGAAGAAAGATGGTACAACAGTGTGTTGCCAAATCTACCACGGCTACAAAGTTTCCATTTTTAACTTTTAGCAACCTACTTGTAGAAGTGTGTATTCACACTGTCCACTGAAGTCGAACCTCTTATCGTCAAAGGTGACGTAGTGACCATCTCCATAGATTCCACAAACAGCGTCACACGTCTTGTTGGTACATGTGAACTTCCTTCCACTGCAGGAACTGGAAACACATACAGCCGACAAAAACTATTAAATTCATTTCAAAATATTTGTAATATCTGTGTAATCAAGAATACAAAAACAAAAACAACACAAAAACCTGCTGGTGATTAATTAACTACCTTTATGTTTTTACAAATATAATTAAAACAACTTTTTCTATTCAAACATTTGAAAAGTACAGTCACATGCCAACTACCTGCTTGGTATTCTCATGTATTTGGTGAAAATACTGCCAAATTGTATCATTTAAACCCTGATTATTTCTGAATTAGTGTTATTTTACAAGATGGGGGAAACTCCTCACTCGTATTGGTAAACCAAACAAGTGTTATTTACATGTTTTTATTTAGTAAACAAGCTTTATAATAGAAACCCAACTCCCAAAAGGTTGGGACACCTTGCAAACGTAAATAAAATGTAAATAAAAATAATGATTTGCAAATCTCAGAAAGTCTTTTCACAGTAGACCATAGAAAACATGAAGTGTTTGAATAAATGAAAAGGTCATTTTAAATTTAATGGCAGCAACACATCGCACAAAAGCTTGGACAGAGGTTGTTTACTGCTGTGTATCATCATCCCCTCTTCTTTTAAAAGCAGTTTGTAAATGTTGGGAACCAAGACCATCCCTTGGACTTTTGGAGGAGGAATGTCTGATACAGAATTCTAGCAGTTCAAACAATCTTGGATTTTCTTTGTCATATTTTTCATTCATGTTTTCAAGTGTAATTTCTGGAATGCACGCAGGCTTGTCCCGTAGCCAGAGCCTCCTACTACAGAGCTATACTGTTGTTCCAGATGCAGGTTTAGCATTGTTTTGCTGAAATATGCAAGGTCTTCCTGAAAAAGATGTCTTTTTGTTTTGTTTTTTTAAGAGATGAAGACATTTGAACTGAGTCCTGGTAACTTAGTTGCCTCTCGTGTGAAGAAGACAGTAGCCATTTTATTTTGTGGAAAACAAAAGAATTGGAAGTTTTGATTTATCAGAACAGCAGAACAGTTTTACACTTTTGTAGTTTCTTATTATTCATTTTAAGCATGTTAGTGACATGTTGCCAATTAAACTACATAATTGCAAAATGTTTCTCAAGCTGTTATTTTAGTACAACTTACTTTTTCAGTCTTTCATTGCCTTAAACATTCATACAGTGCTTTTTATTTATATCCAAACTCATTTATCCAGCGTTAACACACTCAGCTGAATGCACTGGGGGCAACTCAGGGTTCTTTGATTGGATTGATCTGCAGATATTTTGATTGGTAGAAAATCTGCTCTGACACGTGAGCAGTCGTGGTGGCTGTGTCTCAAACAAGTACTATGAGAATCAAGTCACCTATTTAACTGACATTCTTTATTATAGTGGAAATGTGTATAAATTATTTTTATAACCTATATACTGCTGTTGAATATTTAAATATACATCTTTGTATGCTTGTAAAGAAATGTACAAACCAGGTATTGCAATCCACTGTCAGCGTCTCTCCAGGCTGGTAGACTTGTCCGTTGTGTACACATGGACAGCTGCTCTCAGTGACGCAGCCTCCGGCTCCATCTGACAACAGACCATCGGGGCATATGCAGCCTGATGTACAGCCTGTGTGGATCTGTGTCCAACCAGAGTGAGAAATGAAAGGAGAGAGTAAGTCAAGCAGGACCTGTGCATGCACTGCACATTTAAGCACAGCCAAACTGTGCTGTACTTACACAAGCCATGTCAGCGGTGCTGCAGCTCTTTTGACATTCAGTGCCAGCAGCCCCAGGTTGAGCAGTGGAGCAGTCAAAGTACACCATGGGATATTCACATTGTGGTGAACCTGATGGTAAACCTGGGAACAAAATATAACAGCTTCACATTCAGAGTTTTATTGTCACGATAAACGATATTATGATGAAATGTCCCACCAATTTATTTACAGTTCACTGAGTGAAAACTTCATAATAAGAAAGAGAACTGAAAATGTTTGGCTACTAATTTTATCAAACAAATGAACTACAATAGCATTTAATCTGTGTGCATGATGTTAATTATGCCTACTTAGTAGCTGTGTTCCTCCAGAGCAGCTGAGAATGCCTTGTCTGCAGACACTGTGAGAACAATGATGAGGGAACATGAGAAATACTTTTATATGACACAATATCCTCAGTCATTCTTTAACCGTGTAGTTTCTTATTATTCTTTGTGTTATTTAAAATGTTCATGGGCAAAAACATCCTAGTTGTACTGGTGCATTCACAACATGAATTTATAGGATGGAACAACATTTTTCCTCTATTCAATTCAATTCAATTTTATTTATATAGCGCCAAATCACAACAAAAGTTGTGCAAGTCAATGCTTTGTAGTTGGTATATATACAGAAGCTTCCAGCATCCTGTTCAATACTCGTTTAATCCTCCTGTTTTGTTCGGATCAAACACGTCCCTGACATTAACACGTGTCATGTTAAGTGAATACAAATCTAGAAAAAATGCTTGTCATGTTTCAGTTGGCACAGTCACCGTGGATAACTAAACAAAGATCTGCAATATTAGCTGAGCTTTGTTTTTACAGCAAATTAACTTTAGCAAATGAACATTTTAGGTTGGTGATGGTAAACATAAAAATCCAGTTGATTCTGTTCTATCACCGCTGATTGAGAATGGTCAGTTGGTCAATTTCATGATCATTATGATGCAAAATCTCATGACCACTGATTAATGGCCATGAGTGTTATCCATAGAGAGTTGGGGACTGGAAACATATAAATAGTACATTTGCATTATGACTAAAAGTAGCAAACATTGCTAAACCTGCAGTCAGACTGAAGAAGTTACTCGGATGAGTGACAAAATATTTCTTCCACTGAAAACATGTCCAGAAGAACAGAATCAACCTTTGAAAGTTTCCTTACCTGAATGATTCAGCATGAATTAAGAAAAATTAGTCTTTATTTACCATGTGCTGCCATCTTTACTGATGGTCTGTCCAGGAGGAACAATAATGCCTTCAGCATAGCAGGGACAGCTTTCACGGGCTACACACTGGCCTTCCTCGTTCATGTAAGTTCCTTCAGAACAGCCACAGCCATCCACTGTGGGGAAGTGGACCTGACAGGAGTAGTCAGTGTGGCTGAGGGAACGGCAGGTAAGCCCACAGCTGGTCGTGTTGTAATTATACACAGTTTCTGCTGCACATGATGTACTGAATGTCTCTGTTATGGGAGATGTGAGATGTTTATACAATGAGCCAACAGTTCAGTTCAATTTAATTCAATTCAAATGTTGCAAAAATGAATCAAACACAAACGATTTATTAAGATTTGTTGTATTCAAATGAGCTGCTACTTCTGCCATTATTTAAAATAGATACCAAATTATGTGCCATAGCTGTGGTGCTGGAGACAAGAATTGTTCATGTGGTACGAATGGCACGGAAAGATGTCTGGTAGGTTAACACCATAACAGACATGGTGTCAGCAGCTGACCCATGCTGACAATGTGATGGTAATAACATTTATATTAACCCAAATAATTTAGAGTTTCCTCAAATTGTGGCTGTTGCTGACTTTAATTTACAGGGGTTCTGGCACATTTCATTTTCATGTTCATCGAGGTACAATATTCCTGTGAGTTTAGCACCAACATTGTTGATTTAGCACAGATTATTAGATTATGTACTCCAATTGCAGTGTGAATGCTGAAAACTGAATTGTTTGAGTTGAATTGTTGTAACTGCTCAATCTTTGCTGAAATCGTTGAAGCTGGCAGGCCGACCATTTTTAGATAAAAGCTAAAGAATATATCCAAATAAACTGACACATAATGAATGTTTATCTGAAACTGATACGTTGCATTATTACATTTAAAAAGTGAATTAAAAAAACTGTAGATGACTTAATGTTTAGACTCAAGGATCTTAAATGAACAGCCAGCATATTTTCACATGTTTGAGGGGTTTATTTTTAAAAAAAAACTCTTTATTTGATGTTCTTGAAATGATATTTAAACAAAAAATTTAAAGACAAGGACTGATTAAAGTAAGTTATAAAAAGTTAATTTCTAATGATCCAGTCAATGAAGAGCTCATTCAAATGAAAAATAGATCTAAAGTGTAATCAACCAATCAGAATGACCTGTTATTCTCATGCATGTATTGCTGGTATAGAATCAGTCTGTGGGAAACTGCTGTTAAATTTCCCTTTTTGAACCTGTCAATAAACTGCTTCCAAATACAAAACCATAACTCATATCATAACACTTCTTTAAAAATAAGGACTTCTTCGACATAACAGTGGGTCTCTCCGCATTTAATTATTAGTAATCATTAATCTCTGCTGCTCTACCACAGCATGTCCTTTGTCCGGTCTTCCTCCCCTCTCCTTAACCAATCACAGCAGATAGCCCCGCCCCTCCCTGACCCTGGTTCTGTTGGAGGTTTCTTCCTGTTAAAAGGGAGTTTTTCCTTCCCACTGTCGCCAAAGCATTTGCCCATAGGGGGTCATATGATTGTTATTTTGTCCTGTGTTGTATTATTGTAGGATTTATATTTCCAACCTTACCTTACAATAAAAAGCACCTTGAGGTGACTCTTGTTGTGATTTGGCGCTTACAATATAAAACTGAATTGAATTAAATTGAATTAAAAGTTGGGTTGTGGGGCCAATCTAAAGAAAAAGGTTCAGTCCTGTTGTTGAGAAAACCCCCCCACTAAAAATACAATGTGCTTCAGTGAGCATTGGCACATCATGTCAAGAAGAAGAAGATATTCCTATGTTTTCAATGTAAAATGAAGCCTGTGGACTGAAAACTGGACACAGCAGCAGTTGAAAGAACATTTTCAGATAAATTTGTTGTTTAAACCCGTGTTTCTCTTTCTAAGGATGCTTAGTGTTTTACTTACCACAGACGGTTTTCCTCCAGCCACTGATGTGGACTCCTGCTGCTGAGCAGGCATAGACATATGAGGAAACTGCAGCACACATGCAGTCCTCACTTTTTTCACAGTTACAGGTGTCATACATGCAGTTCTGTCAAAAGAGTATTAGTGAAACGATTAACAAGAGCTCAGCTGCAAAGTTCTCATTGAAACTTTGCATGTTCAGACCTACATCTTTATATGTCCTGGGGCTAATGACAGCGTGGCAGGGAGCAAACACTCCCTCGGGATCAGTTAGTTTGGAGCACCAGAAATCAGCATATTTCTCTGAAACAGAAACATTCAGAATTAAACTTGTTATATATCATCTGTTGTTTAATAAAATCTTGAAAAACAGCAAGGCAGTATGGTATTTGTCATATAACATAATAACTTTTATAAGATAAAACATAATAATACAGGAGTTTATCTGTACCTGTGAGGATGTTATTGTGACAAGGGTCTCCAAAATGTGATGTAATGTCTGGGCAGCTGGCTCTGGTTTTCCATGCGTTTGCAAATGCAGCAGCAGTGCCTTCCACCAGCCCACTTGTCACTCTAAAGTCGTCGCTCATTATGTCGTTGAAGTTCCCACATAAACCTTTCAAATAAGATGTTCCACAGTTACACAGATTCCAGACGTTCCAGACACTCACAGTAATGTGGAGACGTACCAGACGTGGTTCCTGTGAGGGACTTGTCAGCTGAAATGAACACCTGCATTATGGGAGACAGCTGAATCATCAGTTGTATGCCCGCTGTGGTGCTCACAAGGATGTAGAAGGAAGATGGCTTAAAGACTCTCAGATCAGCTGTAGAGGTCAGAAGACATGAAAAACGTTGTAGCGATTAATTCAAACACAAACATACAAACGTCAGTGATGCAGATAGCATTTCCACTCTAGAAAATAAATAAATACAACTAATGAGTGTTATTAGCTTATGTAAATTGAAAGTCACGTTCAAGCACGTTCAATTTAATTTTACAAATTGAATGTCACATAAAACAAAGCAAACAAAGAATGCATCAGCAGCGGGATGAATGATTATATAAGTACTTGGATTTATAATAAACCCATAGTGAGGGTGCATTAGGAACGCCTGAGAGAAGGCTCTGTCTGTGAGGTGTTCAACATCTGGCAGAGCTTTGGCAGCTGAGAACATTGGGTCTGAATGAACAATGTTCAGCATCTCCATTGTTGAGGCTGCTGCAAAAAGTTGCGGCTGCGAGGTGGTGCCTGTCATGGTGGTAATCCTTTAACCAGATTGTAGACACCTGAGCAAAGGGAGCTTTCAAGCTGGAGGTGTCCACAGGTTAGCCTGAGGGGACTTTGGAGGAAGCAGCAGGAAGCACCACGGTCTCTCGTGGTGAAGAGAGAGCTTAGTGTGAAAGCAAAGCTGCCGATTTACTGGTTGATCTATGGCCCTACCCTCACCCGTAGTCACCAGCTTTGAACAAAAGAATGCAGATAGAATTTGCTTTCTCCAAAGAGTGGCTGGGCTCCCTACTGGGAGGAGGCTGATGGGGTAGGCACACTGGAGAGATTACATTTGTCTGCTGGCCCAGGAACACCTTGGTGTTCCTTTAGATAGGTTGGAGAAGGGGGATAGGGAGAAGGAGGCCTAGGTTTCTCTGCTTAGGCTGGAACAGCCTCAACCCGCGGTCAGAAGAAGGCAGGAGGCAGAAGTTTTTTTAAAAAACATTTATTACTGAGAATATATGCATACATACACTATGATCATTATACTAAGAAGCTGTGTTTACTATATGTGGACAGTGAAATGTGAGATAACTTACCTGTGAACAGTGGAAGCTGAGAATGAATCTGGTTCACATAGACCTGCCCAGATGCCTGAACTGTAACAACCTGTCATTTTGCAGAAAGACACGTTTTAGACACACCAGGATTTGCAAATTCGTATTGGTGAGAAAAAGCACAAAATTTTGTGAGATCTGGATTTTTTTCAGACACAAGGAGTAATGATGATGTTTTCATGCCTGCAGCTTACCACAGAATTGCTGCCTAAGGCCAAAGTTACAGTTCTGAGGCAAGTCTTCGTGTCACTTAGCCCGCACTTGACCAGATCCACCAGCACAGTGTAGGACAAACCATTACTGTCCTGCACATCAAAACAAAACATGTAATCAGTCACCTTTGCATTAGATACGTTACGCTACACATGTCTGTACTCAAATCATATTATTATATTAGCATATTATTTCTGATGGTGCATCCGGTTTAAGAGTCCATGCTGCTGTTATGTGTATGTGGAGAAGGACCAGCAGTGAGTGTCACCTTAGCTAGAACATAGGAGCAATCGCCATGAAATGTGTAGACTTTTCCATCAAAGGTGTTAATATGAGCTCCTCCTTCGACAGAACAGATTCCTGGACAGTTTGTCTCTGTACAACTCCACTGACCGCTATCACATACACTGTCAACACACACACATTTCATTTACGTATTAAAACTTATTAATATGGTCAAATATTCATATAACTGCTTTAGTAACACACTGCATTACATTTTTCTACTATGTCTTAAAAGAAACTCACTAACTTTTGTAAAAGTTTAAAAAGGTAAAATCGTCACATAAATGTACAAACTGTAAATGTACAAACTGTAAATGTGAGGAGACTGCTAAAACACTCTTACTTGCAGTACCTCCGACATACACAATAATTTTGTGGGAGATTGTAATTGTGTAACTTAGAAATGGATTTAACACTTAATCATCCTATCAAAGGGACTCTTAGATTCATGTCTTTACCATTTCTAGTATCACATACACAATAAAAATGTTTTATTTCCATTTTTTAACACTGCAACAAAGTGGCACAAAATCATTTTACCAGGATCCACAGTGGTGCGAGTAGGACTCTCCTGGCTTGTAGATTTCGTTGTTGTGCAGACATGGACACTGAGAGATTGCGATACATCCGCTGTTACCAATGTCATCAAAGACCATCCCTGAGAAAGAGAGGCAAAAAAATATATTTTTATATATATATCCACAGGTCCATAGGTTCATGTAACCCCTTCCGCCGGGGTTACTTGCGTAGTAGCATTCCAACAACGCCCTGTTTTCGTCTCTTGCCCACCGATGCCTTCTTGTTCCAGTAGCCCACTTCTCGTCAGGGTGCCCTGGTTCCTCAACACCTGACGCGGACCTTGTTGATCCGGGCGACGTCCGAGCCGGCATGCCTTCATATTTATCTATTTAAAACAGGCCTGGCCCGGATCGGCCATCAAGCTGGCACTTCTGACTGAGTGGTGTCATGGCAGAATGTATGTCAACCAGATGTGCGCCAGGTCTGGCAATGACGTCACTGTTTATGTGATGGCATGCCACATCTGGCCCGATTATGGTTTGGTTTATGCGGCCCAGGCCCATAGAAAACAGGTCTGGCCAGGATCCGGCATCAAGCTGGCACTTCTGACCGACAGTTGTTATGGCAGGGTGTCTGTCAACCAGATGTGGGCCAGGTCTGGCAATGATGCACTACTTATGTTTCTGTTTTTCTATTTTCGTTAGAAAAACCAAATGCCATGTTGCAATACTATACTACTATGGTAGCCAACGTTTCAAATGCAGGTTTGACAGATTTGTGAGTTTATACTTTATCCAAAACCTAGTGAGGGTTTACTCATCGATACCAGCAGGTGGTTGTAGCACAGGTGGTAGAGCAGGTCACCTATTGATCAGAAGGTTAGTGGTTCGATCCCTGGCTCCTCCAGTCTGCATGTCGTGGGTGTGGATGTAGTTAGGAAGCACTCAGTTAAGAGAAAGTGTGTGGTTGGGTGAATGCGGCATGTTGTCTAGAGCACTTTGAGTAATCTGGGACATTTGAAAAATGTTATACAAGAATCAGTCCATTCACTGTCTGAACAGAGTTTTGTCATGTTGCTTTTGCACTATTATGCACATGTTGTTATTACATGGCTTAATTAAGGTACACATTAGGCTGACATCTGGGGCCAGAGCTGAAACTGTTCTGGCCCAGCACAGGGCCAGCAGTGTGTCAGCAACTGGGCCGTGGCTGCACACAACTTACACATGGCCCACATACCGCAAAGAATGACGGCCCTTTGGCGGCCCAGACCAGGTTTGGCCCAGCAAAGGGCCACCAGTGTGTCTGCAACTGGCCATGTGCTGGCCCATGTGTAGGCCACCTCTGGCAAACCAGATCTGGGCCCCCAAAGGGCCGTCATTCTTTGTGGTATGTAGGTCATGTGTAAGCACATTGTGTGGGCCAGATCCGGACCATACCAATTTTGCTATTTGGGAAAGGTCTCAAATATCACTACATGTAGGGGGGTTTTTTTGTTTTTACTGTTGTCATCCCCTTCTCTCTTCTGGTCCACTTGTCAACCAATCAACATTTGGCAGAATGCAAAGTAGTGTGTGGTCGAAACTCTCTCCCCTCTCTGTCCTACTGACATCGTGTCTGCCGATGGACACCATTGTGGGACCATAAAACAATCTTTATCTGTTGGATGTGTGTGGTACATTGTATTTCAAGTTCCCAGTCAGAATATTTATCTGGAATGCCACCTCAACTCAGAAAATCCAAAAACTCAAAAAAGAAAAGAAAAGAAAAGAACTGGAGCAACCCTACCAACCCTGAGTTAAAAATCAAAGATGATGGCAGTGAACATAAACAGTGGTGAAACTTTTAATCTGTACTGCCACTGCTATCTAATTGTGACTTGCTAATAATCCATACACAGAGTGCTGATCAGGTTCTATCATAAATGTGATACCATGGTGTTTTTAAAAGAGGTGTTATGCTATATTGCTGGTGATGCATGAATGGCTCAATCCAAGAAGCAAAACAAATCCTGCTTTTTTTTATCTTCTGACTTCATTAAAGGGATGTGCTGACTCAGGAGCAACGTGGCTCCCGAGTTCCCACATCTGAGATGCAGTTTTAGTTTTGTGTGAACAACCTGGCCGCGATTGCCCAGAATACTTTGCAATTGTTTTCTCTCTGAGAGACAGAAAGCAAGAGACGGAGTGCAAAATGAGTGTGGATATACCAGCAGGGCAGCTGCAGCCATCATGACAATGGCTGTCACACGTCTGGCTAGCCTGAGGGGTGGAACAACTGTCAGGACATGAACTGCTGCATTCCAGGAACACCATGTTGTATGGACATTTCTTGTCTGTGGACAAAAGTTTTTCAATGTCAATTAAAGAATTTTGCAAAGTATAAGAAAAAAACACTGTCTGTGATGGAGACCCAGAAGTGTAAATGTTGCACCCTTACAGCAAAATGTGTCGTTCCTCCATTCTTGGGGTCTGCCACCTGCATGGACGCACTGTCTGGAGAACTCTGAAAGTGTTTTGCAGAGGACAAGAGTAGTGCTGTCTGTAGAGTTGCACGTGTCCACCATGCAGGCTTTACTAAAGGATTCCACGTCAAGAATGTTTTGGCAATCAACAAAGGGATCACTGGAGAAAGTCTGGTCACAGAATTGCTGAAAAAGAAGTCAGTCAGTTAAAAAAAATACATACAGCCTACAGTTTGAACCCTCAAGGTAGCAAGGTAACATCTGTTTGAGTTTACAATAACATTGAAAAAGTATTCATACCCTTGAACATTTTCACATTTTTGTCACCTTACAACCATAAACATAACCCTGAATCCTCCCTTAGTTATGCTGCAATAGACGTAGGCTGCCGGGGGATTCCCATGATGCATTGAGTTTTTCCTTTCCAGTCACCTTTCTCGCTCACTATGTGTTAACAGACCTCTCTGCATTGAATCATATCTGTTATTAACCTCTGTCTCTCTTCCACAGCATGTCTTTATCCTGTCTTCCTTCTCTATCCCCAACCAATCACAGCAGATGGCCCCGCCCCTCCCTGAGCCTGGTTCTGCCGGAGGTTTCTTCCTGTTAAAAGGGAGTTTTTCCTTCCCACTGTCACCAAAGTGCTTGCTCATAGGGGGTCATATGATTGTTGGGTTTTTCTCTGTATCTATGAAGCGCCTTGAGGCGACTTTTGTTGTGATTTGGCGCTATATAAATAAAATTGAATTGAATTGAATTGAATAAACATGTCACAGTTTTCAGATTTTTATTTGCTTAAAATTTTGAAAACCGTGCATCATTTCCATACCACTGCACAATTATGAGATTCTTTGTATTGGTCACAGAAAATCTTAATGAAAACATTTTGGTTTGTGGTTGTAAGGTGACAACATTTCCAAAAGTTTAAGGGGTATGAGTACTATAATACTATATATATATACTATATACTATAATACTATTAATATTGCACTGCAGCTGCCTCAGAAGTGCGGAGTATAGTAGTAAGAGTGTGTTTACTTAACCCAGCAGACCTCCCACAGACTAATTCAACCCAAGAAATAATTTTTACAATCCTTCATAAACCTGTATAATAACTATAATAACACCTGTGCCAGGTGACAACATCTGTCAGGCATATGATAACACACAAATGTTTTTTATACTTTAATGCAGCTTTTTGTTCTTAGATCTTAGATTTAGATACTGTGTTATAATGCATTTATATTATAGATTTGCACTGATTTGCACTACTCTCTTAAATAGTCTCTGTCTTACTGTTACTGTTTTGCTTTTACTTAAATTCATTTTTACTTTTCTTTGTATTTTTAATCACTGGTGTATATATAACATGTTGCACTGTTTCACAGTGGCACTTTTACTTTAACCTTGATGTTTATTTGTTGTTTTCTGTATAAATAGTATAACTACTTGTCATCACAGTAACAGTTTTAGTGAAGATAGCATTAGTTAAACTACAAGAATGTCTTTAAGATATAAAGAACTTAATGACCTCTAATTTCCTGCTTCTCAATTCAGATAGAAACTAGTTCACACACAGTGCAGTAAGAGTACTGACGGGGTAAAGAATCAGATAACACATTTCTCCAATACCAGCTTATCTTCATTGGCTCCCTGATAATCCAGAGTCAAATTTAAAATTGCTATCCTGCATTGGGCCTAGGCTGCTGGTGGCTTTCCATGATACACTGTTTCTTCACTCACCTCTTTTACCCATTATGTTTTTATAATAATAATAATGATTGGATTTATATAGTGTCTTTTCAAGACACCCAAAGTGCTTTACAATACCACTATTCATTCACTCTCACATTCACACACTGGTGGAGGCAGCTACAGTTGTAGCCACAGCTGGGGCAGACTGACAGAAGCGAGGCTGCCATATCGCGCCATCGGCCCCTCTGGCCAACACCAGTAGGCAGTAGGTGAAGTGTCTTGCCCAAGGACACAACGACCAGGACAGAGAGCCCGGGGATTGAACCGGCGACCTTCCGGTTACAGATGCCCTTCCCATTTAATTTAACAGTGTTGAAAATGAGAAATAGTGAAGACTCACCTTATCACCACAGCTTGGGACTGGGTTGATGTCAGTCTCCTCACAGTACTCTGTGGGGCCATTTATCTTCCAGGTCTCAGCATAGTCCACCACAGACAGTGGGGTTCCTGTGGTACAGCACAGTCACAATAAAATGATCATTAAGCTTATTGGGGGGCTTCTTCATTACGTATTCTATTTCATAATGAACCAACAAGGTCACAGGTCTGCATCTAGACTTTCAGTACAGAACTATGCTATTTAAAAATGTGGAACATTATGCTAATTGGATGACAGCATATGTTGCTCCAAATCTAATATTATTATATAATATCATTAATATTAATGGGGCCCTCGTGGATGTGTAAGCTAAGACGTTTCCAATGTGCACTAATCCCCATGTAGCCGAGATTTTTTCAAAAAGAAATTTTTTTTTCATCAAACCCGAGCATTTCAGGATCCTTTAAAATTGCATTTATGGATGCAGCAACTAATGGTGGTCAATGACAAATGGTTTTGAAAACCCATGCAATCATTTCTGCTATTTTCAGTGTGCACGCGTTTGAAAAGGGGCTGAAGATCGCAACTATTCAATATTGTTGACTGTCATTTGTGCACAGAGAAGCTCCTCCCTGTCTTTACTTCTGAATGAACTTTTTTGAAAAGTTGTTGCTAACATTAAAAGAAATATTACCAGTGGTGTTCTCTCAGGACAAGCGAGGTGAACAGTGACTGACTTGTCAAATCTAGAGATCATTAAAAGGGACAAAAAAAGGCTGTTTCTGTCTCTCAGCTTATTCCATGCTCACAAACGTCTCTGCCTTATGAGCATGTCCATCTTGCTTAAGGATACTTGATCTCCACAACTTGAGAGTGGGGCAACGTTTCCCCCCCCCCACCCCCTTGTGTTTTCTCACATCCACATTGTGGATAAACAGTAACATTTTAGAACATTTTAGAACATTTTAGAACATTTTAGAACATTTTAGAACACGGTCTGCGAATAAGGCTTAAGTACCCTGTAACAAGTCATTCTTTCTGTAGGAAACAATGACACAATTATAGACTGTAAGACCTGCGACTAAAGTGCGGGTAACCTGTAGGAAATGTGTTAATCAATACTTAATACTTATTTTATTAGTCTTTCTTTAGTCACCTAAATACAATAAAAAATTATACAAAAATTGTATTTACAGTTTTTGTATTCATAAGAATAGTTTATTCAAACAACACCTTAAAATAAATGTATAAAAAGCATAAAAATAAATGTTCCACCTAGTTTATTTACTTTATTTCAAAATGTGTGTTATGTGTTCATTTTTAGGTGTGTAGAAATGATAACCATGTCATTTATATATTTTTTATGTAATACTAGTGTAATTTCCCGATGCAACACAGTATTTTATTTTATTTCCTATAGTATGTTATTTTATCTTATTCTATGCTATTGTTTTTCTTATTTTTGCTGCTTGTAACTTTGTACTGTCCCCTTTCTGCCATGACCAAACAAATAAAGGTTTATCTTATCTTATCCTATATGTCACCCTAATCATTCTTTTCAAAAAAAGATTTATTTTATTTTCTTGTTTGGTTTTCTCTCACAATGGTTTTCCTCCTGATTATTTCACTGTAGGATCAGGAAGGACCGTGGAGCGGAACAGCAGCGTTATCAGCAGGTGTGGTTTTCCGAGCTAATGGTCTGCAATGTTTTTCCCCTGTTTGTAAAATGCTAAAACTTTATGTACACGTCTTTGCTTTGTTTAAAAAATGATAATAATTGGACCATAACTATACTCAGACATTTCAACACAGCTTTAAACAGACTGAATGTGTTTAATTTGTCTTTCTTCTTTTAGAGATCACTTAATGCACAGGTACAAATGTATTATGAAAAGACACCCGAAGCTGTGAAACTGTTTAAGAGACACTTAAGTATGACAGTGTGAACAAGACAACCCTGTCACATATATCACTGTTGAGGTACAGTGTGTGCAATGCATTAAAAATATATATATATATATATTTAGGAAGTTATTGCACTGTCTGTCTTGCTGTCTTGTAAAATATTATACACAAAAGCCATGTCCACACTTTTTCATTTTTAACAGTCATTTTTGGACATTTGTTCACAAAGTAAAAGACATTTTCCAAACTGAAAAGAAAAAAAACTTGCAAATATCACGTGTTTCAGAGTGTAAGTATTGTTTTGTCTGGTAATGTATTTCTAAAGCTAATATGTTAAGGGTTAAGGAATAGTTTCATGTCCTTGTTTTTAATTAACGTTTAATGAAAACAACTCACATTGTTTCCATTATTATAGGCACAGATGAGCCTATGACTGTAAATATCAATGTATGATTTCAAATAAGAAATGAAGAAAAGTGTTTATCTATGTATCATTTTATGTAATATATAAAGAGAGTTGAATAATGAAACATCCATTAGGCACAAAATTACTTATGTAATCAGTACTTACTGAGTAAATAATACTTACTCAGTATTTACTTAGCAGGATTCTTAAAATTACTTACAGTACAATTTACACCTCTTTCCCTGTAAAATACCTGGAAGTTAGACGAGATTAAGTGACTCCAAAATACACCCCGCACCCCAGAAAGTACAGGGGACGGTGTAATTGTAAAAAATAAAAAAAAATCTGCAAAAACCTGACTTGTTGGATGCAAACTGCACGTAATTACAGGGCACTTACACCTTATTCACTTCATAATAAGGCCTGGGCCTTATTATACATTAGACTACCTCCTGAAATATTACAATTATCTTACCATCATTCAGGAATTCGTTGGATATGCCATCAAAGTTTCCACACAGTCCACATGTCTGAGTCCAATATTTCTCATCTATTTCAATCTGTGAAGATAATCAATTACACAACAGGTAACTGGCAAAATCACAAGACAGGACAATATTAATTGAACTCCAATATATGGCATTCTTTCCTTGTGATCCATTAAAAGGTTAAAGTAGGACATTCTCATGACAATTTGTCTGCATTCTGAGATCACAGCAGGATCTAAACAATGATTTGTGACCTCAAAAGATTCAGAAAGTATAAAATCTAAAACGAGAACAAACAGCTTGTAGAACTAAGGGTCATATATAGATGAGATCGGAAGCAGCATATTTGGAGGTGACGTCCCTCAAATCCTGATAATTTATCTCCAATAAACAGTCAGTCAGATAATTTATTTTTGTAAGTGAGAGAAGGCTTCATACGTCAAGGGAGTCGTCCAGGTTCCAGATTGCCTTTATTCCCAGATTAGCTTCAACAGAGATGCTAGATGCGGTCCCCTTGACAGTCACTCCTGATTTACTGAATGGAAGAGATTCCCTGGTGCAAACAAAGAGGGATATTTTAAAAATGAGTGTAAAAATTAAAACAAATTCACATTACTGCTGCTCTTTAGTCATACAAATCAGTCATTAACAGGCCAGACAGACCCCTGACCCCAATGCCACAGAATATTACTAGGGCTTTGTTTGAGCATTTGAAAGGACGAGATAGTGTCCTGTGGAGGATATTGTAGATTTCCAGATTGCAGCGGATGCTTACATTTAGGTTGAGTGCTGCTGTCATTAAAGCAGAATAAATCTCATATTAAGATGGTACAATGCTGAAAATGTAAACAGATACGATTGGACCTACGTTTGATATTGGATTCTGACTCCTGCACCCCCCTCAATATATAGTAGTTAAAGTTACTGAAATATTCTTGGAAAAATGTCGGTATAGTTGATCTTTCCCGAACTTACATCTTGCCATTGACAAGCACTGCGTTGTTAGAGAGCTCCACCTCAGATCCTTCCAGCATCATGATGATTTTGCTGATTGTGGGGATGTTGTTGACTAAGCGCCGCCGCATCTGGATATTAAAGTTTTCATAGCTGCCCTTGCATTGTATTGCAAGGACATGGTTACAACTTGAATTCAGCTGGAAGAAATCGCCATCAAAGGTTTTGAAGTGATAGTGTCCCCAAGTTGTGCACACTCGGCCAATGTGGGATGCATTAGCTGTAAAATTAATAAATTAATAAATTACAAATTCTTTTTGAGAAATCGTTTTAAATTTACTGAAGAAAAAATAACCATATTGGACATTTACAAACTTACCTGAAGTCATGGTCAGTATGTTTGTAGAAGGAGCAGTGGTCACTGTAGTAAAGACAAAAAAAGGTATTTATTATTGTAGGAAATTAGAAATTTCATAGGATAATAGTATCAACTGACAATTCACTGATATGAAACTCAATAATATGCTCAAACTGAAGATTGCCAAGACAGTTAACTGTTGCAGATATCCCAGATCCGTATGTACTCTTTAACTCCAGAAATGGCTTCAGTAGATTTAACCAAGATTGTCTGCAGCAAACTGCTTTACAGTTTCTAATTAATATGCCTTAATTAGCTGAAGTGTTGAAGCTATGAAATCAATTCTATATAAACCAACCCAAGCATGACATAATGTAAATTTACATCATCAATCGGGATTCACATGAATGATTAAAGTAAATATAACTCTGTCCTCTTCCCAATATCTTATAGCACATCCATTGAGTGTGAGATTATAATATTTCCAGCACATCATTTACCATTCTGAGTAAGTGAGTCGACTATCAGCGTCAGATAGATGAGCCATGATATCAATTCAAGCCCTTTGGCCCCCATGTTGGTCAGGAGGACTAACACCACAGACGATAGGATTCACCTGGGGAACAAGCTCCTTTATAATGCGCCTCTGAAGGTGGAGCTACATTGCATCATATTTCATATTGAAGCAAATCATCGAGTGTGTTTACTCAGCAAACATCATCCCCACCACCACACCGAGCAGCTTCTTCACTCTATATACTTCCAACTAGCTATATAACAACAGGAGGTTCTGATGTCTTGATGCATTCTCAATCATCCAGGTAAGTAAATCTCCAAAAGTTGATTCTGTTCATCTGGACGTAGCTTTTTCTGGGAGAAACGTTTCGTCACTCATCCAAGTGACTTCTTCAGTCTTGGATGAGTGACGAAACGTTTCTCCCAGAAAAAGCTACGTCCAGATGAACAGAATCAACTTTTGGAGAGGAGGTTCTGATGTTTACAGTCCAGCATTGCTTGACTTTCAGTGCACTAAGACATGAACCAGCCAGAAAACAGAGGGGAAACCCAATTGGTCTAACGGTTTAAATAGTTTATCTGTGCTATTTGGTTAACAACTAAAATAATTATCTGGTATTGAAAAAGTCCTGACATGAAACAAGTTAAACTAAGCTTAGCAACACCTGGAATACAATACTGATCTCTGCTTTGCTCCCAACATTAACCCAATCACCCAAACATCTAACACAGAATATCTAAACTGCATAATGCAGATGCACCTGTTTTAGAAGTAGTAGCATTCTCGCTAATACAGCTGTTTTTGTCTGCAGATAAGAACATTTAATTACTGGTGCCATACATTTTGGCATCATATACAGCTCGGTCCATATCTTTGGAAAATGACTCATTTCAGTCATTTTTGTTTCTGGACACCACCAAGAATTTGAATCAGACAATAAAGCTACGACTAAAGTACAGACCTTAAATCAAGTGAAGGTTGTTCGAGAATTATTTGGACAGATAAAATCAAGGGAAGAGAAAACTATGGAAAAGAAAAAGCACAGCTTATAATCTTAAATACACCACATCAGTTTTCAAACATAGTGAAGGTCAAATTAAGGCACAGACATGTGGAACTGCATCATTGGTCTCTGTTGATGATTTGAGTGCTGTTAGAAGTAGGAGGGTGAAATCTCCGCTCAGATTCAGCCAAATGCTCCAAGACCGATTGGGCAGCGCTTCATAGTGCAAGATAGGTGTCCAACATATATTCCAAAAGTAACCCAAACGTTCTTAAAGCAAATAAATAGGATACGCTTCGACAGAAGATGCAGAGATGAGTTCTTCATGGTACTTTCTGCACTAGTGTGTGCAAGTAAACATTTAGCCCAGCTAACAGGGGAAGATAAAGGTAAGTCCTTCGCTAGTAATGAAAGCTAGAAGACTACACCACATTTCTGCTTTATGATAAATTGGTACACAGTTTTGTCATGGATACACAACATGTCAACTGACCCCTGGACAGCTGGTTGTCCACATGCTGTCTGATTCATGATTTGAATCATCCTATATGGAGGTCCATCTGTCGCAAACAGGTTATAAAACAACAGTACACAGATCAAAAATTGAGTTTTCTTTCAAGAAAACACTTAACAGTCAAATGTAATGGTTGCTGATTTTATAATCAAAATGTTATTTTTCACATTTTTACAGTGTTGAGGGCAGCAGTTTAGATCAGTGATGCTGTTCGCTTTTTACTGGTTGGGGCTTGGAGTGCTGTTCTGATGGCTCGTGTAATATCTGCTTAGATGATGTTCATGTCAACTGGTTAAATCCACAGATAGCAGTGAACCTCATAGCAGCAGTAGCATCAGTCAGCTGATCACATGCTGAAATAAATCTGCAGCAGCAGTAATACATTGTAAGAAGGGATTTCTCAGGTGGAGAAATATCTGGTGTCGAGCTGCAGCAGAGGTCACTTTGAAATAAGCCAAAATTTATTAATTTTATATTTTTGCTGTCAACCTCATTAAATAATGTTTTAATGACACTGGAAGTTTTAATAGCCTATTAAGCCTGCTGAATTTTACCAGGAGATTTTAAATAAACTTTATCAGCCACATGTTTCTGAATAACAACTTTTTATGCTAGTAAATAATAGCAAACCTTACTATGTTGCACTTTCAGTGATTTTTTATCAGTGGGTTTTTCAGTTTGCATGATACTGCAATATCTAAGGGTCCACACCCCTCACTTAGAAAAAAGGTAGCACAATATGGCACATTGTTCAGGTGTAAACATGACGAGTGTTGCTTTAAGGAGGAGAAGGATTTTGGACTTAATGTGGGAACCCTGTGTAAATAAGTGACAGTGACTCAGCTAACCCAGTCCAGGATATGCATCCTGTGCTCTATTTTTAATAAACTTTCTTTTCTAACTAGAGTGTGTAGATTGTGTCACTAGAGATGGTATTATTAAAAGTTCACATGCCATTAGTTAACTCACAGAAAAAATATGTTGTTGCATTCAGAGAATTCCTGAGCATCTACCCTTTTTATTGTAATTTCAGCTGTTTAGACTCTTTCTTGATAAATTTGACAGTCATTGTGATCATCTTTAAGATCCTTTTACTTCTTCTTCATATAAGGTCAGCCAGACATGAGTATATTGAAGCTCTTATACTGAAGCTCTTCTTTGAAAGTGAATAAAGTCATTTTGTGTTGGCTCCCTCTGTTGTAGAGTATTGCTTCCTGTTCCTGTTACAACACACATTTGTGTTTTCGTGTTGTTTATCTGTGTTGACAATTGAATTACTGTTCTACTAAAAACTCCCTGAAAAGCCTTCAGCTGATCCAAAATGCTGCAGCAAGAGTCCTGACAGGGACTAGAAAGAGAGAGCAGATTTCTCCTGTTTTGGCTTCCTGTTAAATCCAGAATTCAAAATCCTGCTCCTCACATACAAGGTCTTAAATAATCAGGCCCCATCTTATCTTAATGACCTTGTAGTACCATATCACCCTATTAGAGCACTTCGCTCTCGCTCTGCAGGCCTACTTGTTGTTCCTAGAGTATTTAAAAGTAGAATGGGAGGCAGAGCCTTCAGTTTTCAGGCCCCTCTTCTGTGGAACCAGCTTCCAGTTTGGATTCAGGAGACAGACACTATCTCTACTTTTAAGATTAGGCTTCAAACTTTCCTTTTTGCTAAAGCATATAGTTAGGGCTGGACCAGGTGACCCTGAATCCTCCCTTAGTTATGCTGCAATAGACGTAGGCTGCCGGGGATTCCCATGATGCACTGGGTTTTTCTCCTTCTGTCACCTTCCTCACTCACTATATGCTAATAGACCTCTCTGTGTTGAATCATTACTGTTAATATTTGTCTCTCTTCCACAGTTTGTCTTATGTTCTGTCTTCCTACTCTCATCCCAGCTGGTAGCAGCAGATGGGCCTGGTTCTGCTCGAGGTTTCTTTTCTTGTGATCTCTGTTACAGTGTTACTGATTTTTAAGAGACGTGTTTTCATTGTGGTGCATGAAAGACGTTGAGTGTGTATTGTGGGGGTCACCAGAGCTGGAGAGTGAGTTATTCAGGAGAGCTCTCCACAGCATTGACTGCCCTGTGACTGCACCACCTTAATGAACTATGGTTAAGGCAAATCATCTTGTGCTTAAGAGTCTACGTGTAAGTTACAGAATATATGTTCAGTGCAGGTAGATATATAGTGTATGTAGTTATATATGTATACATGTCATCCACAAATCCACAACATTCCCTCCTGTGATACCGAGAGGTCCCACATCAAAAACTCCATGAACAAAGAAAAACAAATCATGAACACTAATCCACACAACACACACATAATACAAAGATGGATTAAATTGAAAATAATACAATTAAACAATTAATTCCCAGTGTTGGACTTCAACTTGGTCAGCAATTTATTTATATAGCACTTTCAGAACAGTTCTGTACACTTGACATGCCGGAAATGATAAATTGAATAAGTTTAAGAAAATAAAGATGAAAAAAGATCATAATTAAAATGACATTTAAAATAATAAAATTAGCACAAATAGCAAAAACATAAAATAGTCTAAAATGATAATTAGAATTACATATAAAAGAATAAAATCAGGGTCATACTGTGTCATATGTCAAGGAGTAAAAATGGGTTTTAAGTCGTGTTTTAGAATTTTAAAACTGAACTCTAGAATATACAACCAATGGATTGAAGCAAGGATGGGAGTTATGTGTTCTCTTTTACGGGTTCTGGTTAAAAGTCGTGCAGCAGCACCTTGGACTCCAAAATAACAGCATGGATTACTGTTTCAAAATGCGGCCTAAAAACTGGACTTGACAGCAGCCCTAATATGACTGTCCAATTGAAAATCACCGTCCATCTTGGTCAGGTGCAGCTTCTTTTTCTAAACAAATTTCTTAGTGTGGGCTGTGAAACGTCACTTCAATGTTGACATTTTCTGCAGTCAGCTTCAAGCTTTACTCAACTTGTTTCCCCCTTTCAGTCTCATATTTCAACCACTTTATGAGCCAGAGAAAAGTTTCTCTTGGTGCTTCTTGACTGCTGGGTCTTGCATAGCTCCGAAGAATACTAGAGACAACTTGGTCCTGCTCTTGATTTAGGTCATTGTCAGCGATGGATAGCCGTTGATCTTGCACATTCCATCATTTAAGCGGGTTTTGGCACTGGATCGCTCCACATGTAGGATCTGCACTAGATTCGAGGGCTGTTGGATGTGTCATTGTTTGGCTGTCTGGAGCAGTCTGTTTCACTTCGTTGTCCCCTCACACCCATGATCAGATTGCCAGCAGCTGCTCCAGGACCTCTGCATCTCTGTCTGTTATTCAGATGCTGTTTCTGCCTGCAGAAACATATCCTTGCAGACTGCATTAGTTGTGTTCACAGTTCCCACTGTACCTTTACAGGCACTTTATGAGGACTTATCTATGGACCTCTGTGAGTAACCCATGCAGTGTTGCTTTAGTCCTGTTAGTTCGTGACTGCATGCACCTTAGTACCAAAGTTAGTATTTGTACCCAATCGACCTACTCGTCACTCTCCATAGCAACGTCACCAACTGCTTTATTTGGTGAAGGACTTTGAAATGTTTGTCCCAAAAGCTCTTATTGATAGAAAACTTTACTAGATACCTCCTAAACTGATAGCTACGTAAAGAAAAGTAAAGCTGCCACAAGAGTAGCTCACTTAGCTAGCTTGTCTTTATTTAGCTGTTAAGCTGTCAGTTTCCTGGTGACCTGGACATTTAATCACAGTCACAGCACTAGGGAGCTTTAGAGTGACTACTTGCTGAGTACTTGCCTCTTTGTTCCTAAATACTATTAAGGCACATGTCACACATATATGCTGAATTTGGATAAACATTAAATCTGTTACATGCTGCTAATTCATAATTCATCATTAGTCCTTTTAGCTCTAGATGTTGTGTTGCTGGCTGAATGGCTGATCAAACTCCTCTACAACAGCAGAATCTGGATTTTCAAAGCTAAGTTAGACAATGCCACGTAGACCACACAGTTCTTCAAGTTGGCAGTAGTTAAAGCAGTGCCAATGACAGTTAAGCTAGATTCCTTAAATTAAGTTAATCAACATTTGGACAGTGACGATACTTTTGTCTCTGTACATCCCCAAATAAATATTTGAAATAATAGTACAAAAAATATGATATCACTTTTTTAAAAACAAATTACAGCCACTGTTGATATGAACTTCCTCAAGTCTGCATGCCATGGACTTCACCAGAGCAGAGATTCTTTCATGAAGGTCGTTCATGGCTTCAGGACTGCTGCCTTGTTGAAGCTCGGTTGTTGATTTTTCTGCTCTCTGTTGGGTATTCTTCTAGTAAGACACATGCTCAGTTGCAATTGAGTCAGTTAATTTATGACTTACAACAAGCAAACAAGTACTGAACTGAAACTTCTGGGATGAGAGATGAAACATCTTGCTTTCTTTCCAAGCTCAATAGAAAAGCAAACCAGCACATAGATCTACTCAAATCGACTTCCTAGATGTCTTCTCGGGCAGTAAACTGCCAATTATAAATTAAAAAACAGAAACTGTACCAGAATGTAACATTCATTCAAAAAATCTTTTTTTAAGTCTCCACATTATAATGGTTATTAATCTCTGGCTCTCTTCCACAGCACATCTTCCTCCTCTCACCCCAACCGGTCGCAGCAGATGGCCCCGCCCCTTCTTGAGCCTGTTTTGCTGGAGGTTTTTTCCTGTTAAAAGGGAGTTTTTCCTTCCCACTGTAACCCAAGTGCTTGATCATAAGGGGTCATATGATTGTTGGGTTTTTCTCTGTATGTAGGTTCTGCCTTACAATATAAAGTGCTTTAAGGCAACTGTTGTTGTGATTTTCAATTCAATTCAATTTTATTTATATAGCGCCAAATCACAACAAAAGTCGCCTCAAGGCGCTTCATAGATACAGAAAAAATTTTGCAATGTATAAATAAATTGACTTGAACTGAAAACTGAATAGGGACCTGGTTGACCTGAGGTGCTGTCCAGAGGGCAGTGGGCCGAACAGGTAGTAAGTGGGGTGCAATGGGATGTCAGGGGAAGGGTGGTCTCAAACCGAGCAAAGAAGGTATTCAGCTCCTCTGCTAGTGTCAGGCTGACCTTTGAAGCTGGAGAGGGCTTGGATGCCTCTCCTATGGAAGAAATATAGTATCATCAGAATTCAACTATTTTTAGACATTGAATTTATAACACTGAATTTTTATCCTCCAAATTTCCCTGCGAAAAAATTCACCTGCAAATATTCACCTGCAAAAATGATGAACTTGAATGACCCAAGCTAGAGCAATCAGCACTAGATCGAGTCGAGCGGCTCTCAACCAATTAAATTACGCTGCTTGATCACATGACACTGTTAGCCAGCAGTGTGTCTCCTAAAAGAGAGCTGTTTAAAGGTGAGTGATTAAGTTTTTCTTCTAAATAGAGATCATTACAGAACGCCTAGTCCTACTTAAAATCCCATTTATTTTTATTTTATTTTATCATCTACTCGAACTAAGGAAAACGTTTGACTAACTCAAAGACAATTTCCACGCCTCCCCTGCCTGTAAGGTAAGTATATTGTTTTTTATCTTCAAGTTTGTCTTTTGAAACGTTAATTTTATTTAAATCCGTTGCTCACGTATAAAGTACACAGACGGGGTCTTTGCTCAACTCGTCTGAGGCGTGTCTCACTAAGCGTTACATGCTAGCATCCTGCTAACCGAGCTACCCTTTACATGCTGTGCTTTAGAAAATAGGATACTCGGTACAAAACCATACTCCGCAGATATTGATAGATAGACGAACACTGCAAATATAATGTTGGAAACGAGAACGGCCTTTGGTGAAGGGGTAAAATACACCATGAATAAAGCCATAGAGTGAATGGCTGCCATGGTTGCAGAACGGCCTGATTTAATGACAAGAAAGGGGAAGAGTGAGGTGAAGTGAACCAAAGCCACAAAACACGGTCAGACAAGGCGGCAAAAGGGCAGTGATCTGTCCGTCAGTATGAAGTTGGTGTGTGCTTTGGTGAACAAAAACTCGAGACCAGTAGCAGGAAGATGGGAGACTCGTGTTTCACTGGAATAGTGGTGAATTAAAACATCCTTTGTTGGGGAAATGTAGGTGTAAATGCATCCATACAGGCGAGACAGAGGCAGACCAGACAGTGAAGAAAACAAGGCAAACATTAGAAATATTAAAACGGAAATATAGGATTAATATAACATACAATTAGGGATAAATGTAAGAAACACAATGTAAATGATATTGTAGATCAAACTACCAACCTTGTGATTAGTAGATGACCTACTCGACCTTCTGAGCTAAAGCCTCCCCTGTGGCCGAAAGATTATTATTATTTCTGCCTTTTATTTGATAGAAACAGGACATTGTGGAGACAAAGAGTAAGGATGACATGCAACAAGTAGTTAACTATGAGCTAGTACAGAATTAAGAAGATACGTCTACACAAATCCGGATAAATATGAAAACAGCGATTTAAGATGGCGCCGCGTCCACACTATTGTTTTCAAGCGTTTCCAAACAGTTGTTCATCCACACTGAAACGATCGAAAACACTATGTTCCTGTATTGCGCATGGATGAAACGTAAGACGATTCGACCTGCATTATTTCTGTCTGCCGCTTATTTATTTCCCGGCTCTTTGAAACGTCGCAGCAAAATGTAGAGAAAAAGCACCGTGTTTTTTAAATGGACTGACAATAAGGTGGAGTTGTTGCTGCGAGTAACACAAAAGTACAAAGTTGCAAAAGCGAGTGAGAGTTAAAGAATTTGAAGAAAATCTATCTGAAGCATGTACAAACTGGTATTAATCTTTAACAGGGCTGTCAAAACTGAGAGCAAACAAAACAACTGCTGTATAACGCCTGTCATCGTTTTAAAAAGTCTCCATTTACGCAGTCTACACCGCACCGCGAAAACGGCTTTTTCAAATGTCTCTGCTTTGGAGAGCGTTTTCAAAAAGCTCCATTTTCCTTCACCAAAAACGCCGTCTCGTTGTGGACGGACGCCAAAAAGAAAAAAATGGGTTTTCAAACGAAGACGTATTAGTGTGCGCATGGCCTTGCTAAACATTCCTAGGTAGGTGTGGTGATATACACTTCTAAAAAGAGAACAGGTGCTTAGCTAATAAGTGCTGGATTTAAGTCTGGAATCGCTTTTAAAATATTGTTTGATTGGATCTATTGCAGCTCTTCTTGTAATTTTTTTTTGCATATTTAATTTCTTCACCATGAGACAAAATTATCCTAAAGGTCATCTTTTTGATAGATGATCTCCGGCATACGCCCACAACACCAGCAGAATTTCATTGGCAACATGACAAATTACACTGATAATTTAGGTAACATCACCTTCAAATTATTCCTTTATAGAAGATGGCTTTAAAAAGTCGCAAAGTAGTTTAAAATATAAGATCATTAAATAATTATTGACGAAGCCTTTCACAGATGCACTTTGGTTGCATCTTAATATAGTCAGTCACGATAATTTGCCTTCACTGACGTATCAAGTTGGGCAAATGTCAAATTGAGTAAACATCCTTATTTACCAAGACTATGAATGCCTGTCTTTTCCACCCTGACTGTGAAAGATCTAACTTGGGGGGTGTGTCTGGTGCTGGCTTGCCTCACCTTAGTTTTTCCACGAGGACTATTGATGAGGATCTATGTGTTCTTAGCAACACTGTGTACCTCTCTCTGCTTCCAGAGACTGTGTTTGGTTTGCTGTTATTACATTGTATTTCACAAGTCCTGCTCAAATACTCCAGGAAATAAATGGAAAGCAGGATGTGGCCTGTGCACACACACACAGAAACACACACGTTGTTTTATATACTTGAATAACAAGTACAAAAGATGATTTTGTCCTCATAAATGTCATAGACACTCTACTCTCTTACAAGAAGAATGAGACATGACACTTTGCAAACAGTACAAACCATGTTGTGGTAGCCATCCTGGTAAAAATTAAAATTATTCAGAAAACTTTAGAGCTCCCTAAAGGGGGAGTAGAACTTTAATAGGATTTTGAATTTATCAGAGAAGAAAATTGTAAATAGTAAATTAATTGGTTCTTATATAGTGGTTGGTTGGTTCTTTTCTACTCTACCTGACCAATTCAAATCGCTTTGTACAGCTTTCCTCATTCACCCATTCACACCCATTCATACAAGCACTTTTATCTATGCTTTTTCAAAATGGAAAGGCAACCTAACAAAACTTTTGACACAGATTTACAATCACTGCTATTTCTTGACGTCTAGTGTTGGTTGAAAAACAGCTCCAAAATGAAATCTGTGCTAACTGGGTACATCACTCGAGTTGAGGATTTTGCATGTTCAAATCAACTTGAGTATCAGTACCCAGTGTTAGTTTTGTCAGTACCTATTTTGAAATAGTAGCTTCAAATGATCAAATCTTACCAAAAAACTGAAACTAAAAACATTTCTTATTTTACTGAATTTTACACACCACACTATGGAATCAGAACGATGCCACCTTGAAACGAAAACGAAAAAAATATTGACACGGAAAAAGAATATTGTAACTGAAATAAATGTACTAAAAAATCTTGTATTGAAACCGAAAAAAAAATTGATAGTGAAAAACAATTAATTGAAACTGTAATTTTTTTGTTTTCGCTTACAACTTTTTTTTTTCAGTTTCAATCCATTTTTCAGTTTCAATCTGCTGGCACTGTTTTGGCGTCCGGGGGCGCGCTGGGGGGGCGGGGATTCCAACCCGCATGTATTTGCATACATTATAGAGGCCACTAGTGCTGACCAAGCTGCCATCTTTCTCTCTTCCCGTCTTTCAATGGCTGCATCAATTTCAGCTTGACCCTCCAAACCGCAAGTAAGTAATCATGTTTTGTCATCTTTCCTTGCTGTCCCACTGGACTGGACATTAGTTTAGTTTTTTTTAGCTACATCTGGTGAAGTTGTGGTAAAATGCTGGTATTAGCCTATTCGTCGTAGCAAGCTAGCCTGAAGCTAATATTTGCTAAATTTAGGGACACCCGTGTCTCTTTAGGAGTTAGAGGCCGGTGTTTTAGGAACGGCACAAGATCTCATCAACAGGCAGTGTTGGGCAGTAACGTAATACATGCACCGGCGTTACGTATTTAAAATACAAAATATGAGTAAATGTATCCGTTACAGTTACCGTTTAACCGTGGTATTGACAATACAGTTACTTTGTTGAAATAAATGGATTACATGGCGGTATTTTCCTGTTTCATATGTTAGGCTATGGTCTCTCTATTTTTGGTAATTCCACGCCGGTGGAAACCCAAACAAAACACGCAATAAGAGCCTCTAAAAATTATTATACAAAAATGATTTAATATGAAGGCAATAGCAGAGTGTTACAGGCATCGCCCTAAACAATGTAGCCTCATGGGCAGGGAGAATGGACTGCCATACCCGTTATTAGTGATGTGCGGATCGATCCTGAAATATCGATTCCTCCGATACCAATTATTTATGTTCTAGAATCGATTCTCACATTAAAATATTGATATTTTAGTAATTTAGGGTAAATTTGTAGTTTATCATTAACAGGAACACAGTGGAAAGAAACTATAACATTCGGATTGTCTACATTCAAAGGAACTACTTCCTCTTCCGCCTTTCATAAGAAACTGTGCGAAATATGGCTGTATAAATGTCTCGCAGCCCTTGGCGTGCGCACTCACAACAATGGCTGAGCGTAATTGTGCGGACGTATTTTACCTCCACAAACAGCTGAGACGTGGTTTGCGATACATGTGGCAAAAAAGTGAGGTGTTGTGGCCATACTTGCCAACCTTGAGATGTCAGAATTAGGGAGACATTCAGAGGGGCTGTTGGGGGGGTGATAAATAAATTTTACAGGGTTTATTTATCAGATACAATACGTTAAATTATTGGCCGGCCCGGAAACAGCAGGGGTGTCCAAATTCAGAGGCTGCTTCCACCTGAGGACCCAGCCTTCGCGGTCTAAAGAAAGCTGGGTAGTACGTCACGAGCTCCCTCTGTGGAGTGAAATGCTGCTGTCTGCTCCTCGCTATCTAAAATATAACCGGGCACTGACGAAAACTCTTCTGTTTAATCATTTTCTGTTTGACGTTTATTCAGCTGTGTGAAAACCCCGGAGGAACCCTCCTGAGGGATTAATAAAGTTAAATTTAATCTAATCTAATAACTTTAATCTCAGCCAAACTGATTTACTCACAAACAAATAATACACTGAAAAAGCCAAACAATAACATTTTTAAGTTATCAAAGTGACTTATATATCATGTTTAACCCGAGTAGTGAAAGACCGCGGGGGTTTGATGTGTCGGCTCAGATATTTGAAGTTTACACAGCTACATTCTCAGTTTTTTTGCGACCCAGAAAGAGAATTAAGAGTAATATTAAAACTAAGTAGCTGCCGCCATTGTTGGAAACTGGAATTGGCTGGGCCGCGCTATGAATTCTGCGATATGGTTTTTCAATTTTGTTGTCCTGGAAAATCGGGAGAAATTCGGGAGAATGGTGGCTCCGGGAGGGGCACTGAAATTTGGGATTCTCCCAGAAAAATCAGGAGTGTTGGCATGTATGGTTGTGGCAACATCACTAACCTTGTCAAACACCTCAGAGTAAATCATATCACAGAATATGACGAGCATATGTTGAGACTGAAGAGGAGGAGAGGGACAGGTGCTGCTAGGGCGAGACAGACGTCTCTCACAGAGTCCTTTAGTGCTGCAGGCAGGCAACGTGTTCAAATAGCGCACAACTTCAGTTTTTTCAATAAACCATGAGGTGCACTGTGGTAACATCCTACATGCCTACAACTGGTGACAGGAGTGATTTTGCTATTACTAAAATGTGTAATGGTTACAATATGTGATCAATACATAGAGATTTTCCACCACATCTTGGAGGTTCCCACTTCCCTTGGTATCCTCCTGTGTCTTTATGTCAACGTCTCCCTCATGGCTGTGTGTTTCTCGAAGTGCTTCCCTGTGTGTTTTATTCTTATAATTTCCAAGTCTAGTTTTCTATTGTTTTGCCATTCAGCAAAAAAAGCTGTTTTTTTAGTTTACTTTTGCCTCCGTGAGTCTGCGTTTGGATCCTTTCCTGAGTGCTGCACAGCCATTTCAGGACACATCATTGTTACAGTGTAACCTCATTCTATCCATCTAGCCATCAATTTTCTTCCAGTTATCTGGGGCGCTTCCCAGAGGCAGCACCCTAAGCACAGAAGGCCAGACCTTCCTCACCCTAGTCACCTCCTTGAGCTTGTCTGGGGGTACACCAAATCTTCCCAGGCCAGCCAAAAGATGTAGCCTCAACGTGTACATCTCGGAATACCTCACCCAGAAGGAGCCCAGTAGTTTTCCTTGTCAGATGCTCCTGGATGATCGAACTCCTCACCCTACTTCTAAGGGAGAGACCAGCCACCCTTCTGAGAAAGCTTATTTTCATAGCTTGTATCTGCAATTTCACATTTCTGTGAAATTGCACTTACCATAAATCTCATATCTCCTCTCCTTCTTTTTAGTGGAATGACATTACCCAGAAAGCCCTTTTCAACCCTCCAAAATCTGTTTGTATCAGTGTCTGTCCGGAGTTCAACTCCACCACCTGGCCGGGGCCTTTCTGTGTGCAGTTTGCATGTTCTCTCCGTGTTTGCATGGGTTGTCTCCGGGTACTCCGGCTTTCTCCCAAAGACATGCAGGTTAATTGGTCATTCTGCCCAGAGGTGTGAATGTGGGTGCGACTGAGTGTGAATGGTTGTTTATCTATATATAGGGATAAGCAGACGAGAATCGATGGATTAATGGATCTCTCAGTAAACTATAAATCAATAACTATTAAAGAACATTGATCAATGCATCAGATCAATTGCTCTGGGCTCCTTTGATCAGCTCCATCACCTAGTGGGGGTGGGGGGGTCATAGTTTGGTCCCGCCTTCACTGTTGTGATTGGTGTGGGGGTAGGGACAGGCTTAGGGCATCAGGGGGTTCCCCAGGAGCATCTTCCTTGGGGGGCTCAACCCGGGGTAGCGGTCATGGCCAATTAGGGGCTCTGTTGGCTCTTAGGTGACGGTTTCCTCGTGGCTGCGTGCAGCGGGGCTAGGGGAGGGTCTGTGCTGACGGACGTGGGTTACTGACCTGGTAGCCTGGCTGCCCCTGGGTGGGTCCGGGACGGGCGTGAGGTTCTGGGGGCGCTCCGGGTCTAGCCTGGAGCCCTGGCCGGGCCTCAGGGGCTTGGGTCCTGGTTGGTGTGTTGCCGGGGTTGTGGGCGGGTGGGTGTATGGGGGCCCGGCCCTGGCGCAGGGTGCCGCCGGTGCATCGAGCCACCTCGGGGGCTCTTCAACTGGTGGGGGAGGTTGTCACATCTTGCAGGAGCTTTCCTCTCTTCAGAAACTCTCTCTGCAGGAGGGGGAGATACAGGAGAGGTGGAGGAAGATCTCAGCCTGGGCGTCTATTGTCTTATGTAGTCTGGAAGATGAGTGGATGATGGGGTGGGTGCAGTTTTCTCTGTGGTGGGGTTGGGTGGACTGTCCCGGGCTCTGTGGGGCCGGGCGGCGCTGCTGCACTGGGCCCCGGTTCGGATGGGCCTGGGCCCCCTTTCCCTGGCGGGTCGCGGAGTATGGGGGTGCCTACTGGGGTCAGCGGGGGAGCTGGTCCCAGGGAGGGGTCACTTGCCCCTCCCTTCCTTCTCTCCCCATCTCCAGCTGCCTCCCTCTTCCCGCTCCACCACAACCACCCACACATGCAGGGCCTTGGAGTAGGGGTGTGTCAATGAGTGGGTGGAGGGAGGTTTGGAGTCTTCTCTCACCCCCGTTCTCTGCGGCCTGCTGGAGCGGGGGGGCTAGGAGGAGGAGTTGGCCGTCCGACTGGGGTCTGGAATGTGGGGCCTCCCTGCTGCTGCGGAGTCGGGGCGGTCTGCTTCTCCCCACCGCAGGGAAAAGGGTAACACCACCTGGGTCTGGGTGCGGTTCCCCCCTCCAGGGGCAAGGGTACCTAGACCCGGTTCGTAGAGTACGCTTGGGGAGTGTGATTGTGTGTACAGTGTCTCTTTATGTCTGTCTCCACGTTGGTTGAGTGTGGAGTAAGTGCATATGAGAGCATGAGGGTGGGAATGGATGTTTGTATCTGTGTGTGCCTGTATGTCTGTGTCTATATGTCAGGTTGGGTATCAGACGCCACCTCTCTGAGGACATCTCAGGCCCTCCAAGGTTTGGAGGCCTATCTCCCCCCACCACTTCCCCTGCCGGGGGCGGACTCCCTCAGACATCGGTGCATTGGTGGTTCTTTGTGTCCGGGGTTGGGCATCCAGGTACACACCGGCTCACTCCTTGGTGGCTGCTTATCGGGGCCTGGAGCCTGGGGCTCGCTCGGGCCACTTCGGAGGTGGGGTGCCCCCGGCCTCTCGGCCTGTGGCTCGGTCACTCAGGCACAGCTGCCTGCCGGCGGAGCTCACGGGCACGTCACTGCAACCCCCCCTGGCTTCTGCTCCGCGGCTGCTGGGTGACCCCTCATCTGGGACTCTCCTCGGCTCTTTCTGGGACAGTGGCGCGGCTGCCCCTCTGTTGGTCTTCCTTGGTCTCTTGTGTTCTGAGGGCCTCTGGATGTCTGGAGTTTTGATCTCCTCCATACCTGCTTCATGCCCTGGATGACGGGGCAGTGGCCCCCCCACACCCTCTAGCAGATCATTACATGAAGGAACCTTTTAAAAACAAGCGCATCCATGCTCACAGGTGTACACACGGGTGCTCACACACACAAACTACACCCTTTTTGGCTCCTACCTCAAAGCACACTGTGTGCTGTCGATCTTACGTGCTGCACAATAATGTTTAATATTTAGTATTTACTGTCATATTCCCATATATCATTGTGATGTTGTTTATTCTATTACTCTCGTTTTCTTCTGCTTGTTTTCTTTTTTCTTTCTCAACAGGTGATCCAGGTGATCAATATATGTATTTTTTTCTGCTTATTCTGTTGGTTTTTGTTTTTTGCCCTTCTAACCCTAACCCTTAGGGAAAGACCATCTCTAAATAGAGGAGGGGGTCTAAGTTACATCTTTCACCAGCTTACAGCGCTGTGGCTGTGCTAAGATTGCAACCCCAACTCTCTGTAAATGGTACTAACGGCCACTGATCAACTGTCACTGATCAATGGTCATGACAGTTTGCATATAACTGGAACAAGAAACTGACCTCACTAGTTTCAGTGAATATGCAGATTTATTATTTTTAAGGTTGGGGAAACCAACCTCAGTCACTTGGATGAGCGATGAAACGTTTCTCCCACTAAAATGTTACGCAGGCTGAACAGAATCAACTTTTTGGAAGACAAGTGATAACAGCTTTAATTTCCCCATCAACTGTAAATCAATGACATTTCAATATAATTTCCTGGTCAACTCAGGGGCTTTTCAATAGTGGACAGATGGGATGTACCACTTTGAGAGGGGAGTGTCATGAAACAGTCCAAATTGATCATAGCTTTAATTTCAGGTCAACTACAAATAGATCAATTATAACAGAACTTTGAATCAGTGTTATTCTGTTGTCATCACTATTACTCTGTCATGGGTATTTTAACATTGATTCAACATTTATTTAGCATTGACTGAGATCATTCAGATGAAAAATCAACATTGATGTCATCTTGCTATCTGGGACAGACAGATGCTGCTAGCATGAGAAAGACATCGCTTGCGACGTCCTTTGGTGCGGTGCTATGGTGCTATTCAGGGACAGAGAAAGAAAATGTCAAACTGTTGCTGTTGGAAAGTGACTCACGTCTAGGCTTAGGTTTTTGTATTGATGAGCAGACAATGGGAATTCCCAGTAATGAACCTGTCCAAAATGCTCTGGACCCCAGACTGGGACAAGAGAGGTTTCTTCCACGAGGACCTGAAGCACAAGTCGAGCCAAGACAAGGGAGCGGCTTTGGGGCCACTGCGGTGTCCTAGCCACAGCCCAGATTTGAAACTGATTTAACAACTCAGGACAGATTTGAAAATAGCTGTGCAGACACAAGCTCCATCAAGCTGAATGGGATGAGAGGTTCTGCAAAGATTGGAATAAACTGTCCAAAAAAAATAGGCGAGGCAAGCGTGTAGCACAATACTAAAAAAAAAAAAAACAACAAAAACAAAGATTGAGGCTGTAATTGCTGCCAAAGGTACTTCAAAGTACTGAGCAAAGAGTGGGAGTATTTATTTTAACAAATATGCATGAATTTGAAGCATAACTTTATTCTCTGCACCGTCACTTTGTGTGTACAATTTTGAGATGAAAACTGAATAACCAATTTTGGAATAAGACTGTTACACAATGAAATGTGGAACGAGTGGAGTGCTGTGAGCACTGTATGAATCAATAGTGGTGCTGAATCTGTCCCCCTTTGGTGTGTGGTGTAGTGTAAACATTGGTATTGGATCCAACACATAAAAGACCTTAAAGGTCTGTAAACATGGGCATTTCTTTTATGATAAAAAACAAACAAACAAAAAATATTCCAATTCAAATCAGTAGAAGAAATCACTTTAATGAAAGTCATTTTATAAAATTAAAAAATAAACAAACAAACACAGCCGTGGTACACTTATATCCAACACAAGAACTTTGTTTTCAGCAAACTCAGGATCCATTAACATGTGACCCTGTCTCCATATGTTTATCATCCTCTCCTTGATCCATCGTCATGATTTCCTCTTCAGAAGTGCCGCCCATGTGCGCCTCAGTTTGTGCAGGTCCAACCTCTTCCTCTTCTTCCTCCTCCTCTTCCACCACAACTGAACCTAATTGTATACATGAATATATCCATTCATACATATAACTCACCAAATACCATGACGTTATACCAATCAAACTTCATGAATCTTTTGTTAATAAACATTTTAAACAACATTTGTCTTTTGTTTTTGTTTCTTTAAAACACAAACTATTACAAAGTGTGTTAACAAATGTATAAAACACAAAAGATGGCTACTTTTTAGACATAATGCTACTTAGCAGAATTAATTTGGGGTCTGGTGTTTTTCCATTATACAGCGCCTGTGTGAGTGGTTCCAATACCACTGCCCCAGTGCACATTTCCCCACCATTTCCTCAAGAATTGAATTCTTAAATATGTTTTAGTTCGTACTGACCTTGTTTGAGATCACGACCAGGAATCTGACCGGCCTGGAGCATCCCTTTTAATCTCTCTACCTCTGCCAATGATGAAGCATTAGCAATAGCATTCTGAAATACAAGCAAAGATCGAACACTTAGCTACTCTGAACACATTCTGTTATCACAAGCCCTGAATGTGTTCACCAAATTTATTTTAGTACATCATTTGTTTTGATCATTTTTAATTTGCAGCTTTCTTATTTAAAAAAAAATGTTTAAAACACTTCTATCACTGTTATATTCAGTTAGGGAAGGAAGAACACACTAAATCCACACTGGATTGGATTTGGATTGAACACTGAAACAAACCCATTTCAGAGCGAGTATATGAATGCATTGATATGCATGCAACAGTCAGATGCATAACCCATCCTCTTTCACTTGTCACTATGGGGGGGACGGTTCCCCAGCTACTATAGGACAAGAAGCGGCGTACACACTGGACAGCAGGTAAATGTGATTCTTGCTGGTATACAGACACGGTCTTTTCCCTTTTTGCGGTAAGTGAGGAATAAACTTTCCAGCACGTCTCCTGTCTGCAGAGAAGCAGTTCTGCTGTTCTGTCTGAGCCACCAAACATTAAGCAGTAAACATTATAGCAGGTAGAAAGCCTCCACAACTCAAGTGCAACATTCCCAGCAAAAAAGCTGGTTAACACATGCAATTAACTCATTAAGTGGGCTCTAGGTTTCCATTATACTTAATATACGAGAGGGGGAAAAATGAAGTTATATTTAATTTTTATTATTCACCGATAGTTATCTCAAGGGACTTTTATAAAGATCTAAATGTCCTTTCTGAGCACTGACATCATGACAGTTGGGAGGATGAATTCCCAACAAGATACCTTCAGTAGAACGATGCTGCCATCAGTCTCAAGCTGTGATGTGGCTCATCTCCACTTTAAGAGCACTGCACTCAAGTGATCGTGGCTCAGAGAAACATGAAGCTAGGCAGCTGAAAACTAAATCTCTATTATATAAATACCCCCCCCCCCCCAAAAAAAGCATCATGCCTGCATAACCTCTAAGATCTCATTGACATACTGTGTCCATCGCTCCATGCACATTTTAAGGTTCAGCTTCGAAACCTTAAAAACCAAACATTGCTATGTTTTCATTTCCCTTCTATTAGTGAATTGTTACAATACAAATAATGCAGCATTTACATTACTCGTCAGGCTGCAACAACAAATCGGTGACAAAAAGAGCCCAGCAGCAGCTTGACTTCCTGAGATGACTGATGACGTTGCGCCTCCACCTTAACACCTACAGAGGCGCCTGTAGCGTCCTGACCAGCAGCATCAGTCTGGTGTGGAAACTGCCACACGTCTGAACACAGCAAGCCACAGGATTGTGCGGAGCGCTTCAGTGCTCCTGAACACCATGCTGCCCTACATAACACTCTCCTCTAACTTCCAGTACTTCCGTATTGCACCATTCCACTCTGTATATGCACTATTGTATTATTATTATTATCATTATTATTATTATTATTATTATTAATGAGAACAGGACAGCATCCCCTGAATCGACCTCTCTTCTCTGGCCCCATATGAGGAAGTGATGATCACTACTTTAGTGTGGGTGCGTCCCTTCTCTAAAGTTTGATTCTCATGTGAACACAGTGGTAAAATCCTGCTTCTTTACAATTGACTGTAAAAACTGAACCTTGATAGCTTCCACGTCAGCTTGAGAGGGCCCCATCCTCTTCTCCAGCTGTACGGCCACTCCAGGAGTAAATCTGAAAGGGACACACTACATTGAGACCAAATAAACGGATACAGCAGTCCTTTTCAACACTGTGGTGAAGTTTCTGGCTTGAGTTTAGAGTTGTTGAGGCCATTTGAACAATCCCTTTATTAGCTGCAGTAAGAATATAAGGCAGACGGCTTTTTGTGCAGATCAAGTGTTTTCACATGGTTTAATCACTTGTAGGGATGTTTCAATATAGAACAAAGATGTTCACTCTTTAACACACAGCAATAGTGTGCATTCCTTATTTCTGTTTTTTCAGCTGGGATCCAGTGATGGCGAGGAAGTGCTGTCAAGGTACTTCAACTTACGTTTTTGTTCGCCTGGCAATATCCTTTGCAAGTTGAGCGCCCAGTTTGCCTTTGAACATTTTCTCCGCTTCCTGGCGTTCCTGCAGCAATATCACACAATGAAAGTCAAAACCTTATATATTTACAAACTATTACTACTTTTGTGAATAAAAAGGTTTTAAAATACCTCCAATAATTTAAGTTAATTATGGTAGAAGATGAGCATTATGAAAACATGATAAAGTGGAGTTAGTTATTCTGAAATTCACTCAACGGGAGAGACTGAACCGTCACTGCCAGGTACATCACAAATGTTCTGATTCGCCTAAACATCTTATGTTCAATAGTTTGGACACACAATGATTGTTGTGAAATTTTAGCTTTACATGTCAAATACTTTAAAGTACATTTTAAAAAGAGAGTTGGTGATTTTTGTACATATTTAACAGAAACATTTATATTGTGCTTGGAAGAATATATAAAATAATAACTGAAGCTCACACAAACTGAACTCTCAAACTTATGATTCTTTTAAAAATACACAGAGGCTGCTTTGTAATTATATGGAAAGTGCCACAGTCCCTTACTATAGTTGAATATAGAACATTAACGTTGTGCACCAAACTCGCTCAAGCATGTCTTTATATTGTGCAGTAATATTAGTTTGAATAGTTTGAAAAGGTTATTTAAAAAAAAGAGGGTAAAAGGTAAATGGCTGCAAATAACTTTTGTTTGCAAAACTTGTGCGTATGATTTTAAAATTGTCAATTTATTTTTGCATTTAAAGTTATGAAATATGATAATTAAACATGTTTGTGGTTGTTACAGTAAAACATAACTTTTTCTACTTGGATTTTATGTTTTTTGTCTGATTTTAGATCAATTGTGTTAATACAGTATATCAAAATGACAACATGTCTGTAAATTCAGACACGTGAGGTTGTGCTGAAAAGAATGAACCAAACAAGACAAAGTAAACAGTTTTTAAAGGTGAAATGTAGAGGAAACATCAGAAGTAGTGAAAAATGGTCAATTATACCCTGGACCCCAGAGGGTTAAACTTTTTTTTTTAAAGTAACGCAATAGTTACTTTTCAAGTAATTCATTACTTTTAGAATCTTGTAACTCAGTTACTAACTCAGTAACAAAGTAACTTGCCCAACACTGTTCATATCACATTTTTAGGTCAGAACCCCGGAGCAGGGACTACCTGCAGAAACCCACTGTCCATAAAGTTATTCTCATTTCTTTCTTATATAATTGCAGGCATGGTGTTAGTCGTGGCTGCAAACACTGTACAGTTCCATCGAGGACACTATTGCACAATAATTATGTTTAAATGAGATTTGACTTGTCAGACTTACCTTGAGCTTTACCTTCTGAAAGTCTAGTACTCTGATCTGTGGGATTTTGTTGATGACATAGAGCCTGTAATGCTTCTTGTTTGTCACTGGATTTCTCAACAAGCTGGAATTTCAGTAATTGTTAAAACACATATGAAAGACTTGTGGTGAAGAACACCGTTCAATAATCAGAATTTGTTTGTTTATTCAGACCTGAGAAGGGTCAATGTCTTCACTGAGGCCAGTGGGTCCAGATCCCCCTGCAGGAGAAGAACCAAAACCAGGACAAACACCAACGTTAAAATGAGAGGCTATGCTTCCAAAGAGATTAACGGGACATTTCCATTTGTGCAGCTAAATATACTAAAATAATACATTAAAATAAAAATGCAATTCAAATAAACATTCAATTATTTAGCTCATCTTACTCAGTTTCTGACGATGGCAGAAATGTATATAGTTAAATCCATTTATTTGTGTGCAATTCATCTAAATGATTCTCTTATTAGTTAAAGAAAGCCACTACAACAATTTTAAAAATTCTGAGAGGGCAGTAAAGAAAGCAACGAACCCCCATCCCCATTGTTCCTGTTAATGAGATGCACTCACCAGCTCCTGGATGTTGTTGCTTGTGAGGATCAGCTCTGTGAGGCTGGGCAGAGATTGCTCCAAGTTCTCACCTATCCGACTGGAAGGAACAGGTCACAAGGTTAGCAGCACACCAATGTTAGCAAAGGCAGCTCTTGTGTAAGAAAGTTAAATACCAAAGACTTTCTACACTTCTTACAGCTTCAGCAGATAGAACAGAGCTGAGAGAATGGCATACTGCATTTGGATTTGGTATTTTCACACAGGCACATATATTCACATGTCTGTATAGATCTTAATACCACTGGGATCACTTGCTCATTCAGCCCTTGGTACTTCGATTATCTTGTGTTCCTTCTTCCTGATGTTGCCAGGCAGCTGTTGGCCAGGCAACCAAACACCTTTGGTTGAGTTTCCCTTGGAGACTCAGGTGTTCCAGTAGACCATCCCAGCCACTTGCTTGTGCCTCTCAGTATATGCTGCCCCAGCTTGCATTTTGCATCCGGCTACTATCTGCTGGGTAGCCTCTGGGGCACCTTTGCCTACTCTACCACTTGGATCCCATCTCTGCTGTGCTTCTCTCCTGCCTCTATGGATCTGATGCTTTGGGACTGTTCATGTGCTATGATGATCAGAGCCTCTGTGCTGTCCTTCAAGCCAGCCTTTTTTGTGGCCCCTGGTAGCCACTTCGTCTGTCAGTGGTACATCCTATGCAGGGGCCAGGTTGTCCATGACGTTTCCTCCTTGTGTTCCTCATCTGTCTTCAGCTTAGGGATGGGCGATATGGCCCAAAATCCATATCACGGTATAATTTGAAGCACGTGCGGTAACGATATATATCGCGATATATTCTTTTCTTCTGTATAACGTATTTTACACACTACAAGGCACACTTAAAATCCTTTTTCTCAAAAATCGACACTGTGCCTTATGTATGAATTCTGGTTGTGCTTACTGACCTCGAACCAATTTCATGTGGTACACCGCGCTAAAAAAAAAAATCTGTCAAACAATGTTTTAGTACGACTTTGGTAAGCTAGGAAGCCGCACCGCTTGATGGATTGTTGGAGCGTTACGGCTACCGAGGAGCCTCGCTGAGTAAGACGTACTGTGCTTCAACATAATATTACCGTACCGTGTGTGTGTAAGGACCATAAATGGCACCTGTTAAGAATCATGGTTACTAAGTGGATTTCAAACTCAAGGCTGTCAGTCACGCAGTAAAACTTGGGAACAGAGCAGCTGTGAAATCTGTCTTTGTTATTCTGCTCAGCATCTGTTAGTTTACATTTTGACTGCAAAATTGTGAGCTTTTTGTTACGCACAAAAACAACATTTTATTTATGGAGCATTATTATTTAAAAAATGCAGAATTTATTTCTTCTACATCTGCACTGTATGTGAATAAAAGTGCCTGTGTGAGATCTGGGACACAGCTTTGATTAAGAACTCTCTTTTTGTTCTTAATTTATGGCTTTAAAAAAAATATCGAGATATATATCTTATATCGCCGTCCAGCTAAAGAATATCGAGATATGAATTTTGGGTCATATCGTCCAGTCCCAGTTAGGAACAAATGTAATCGCATGGCAGGATGCTGTAAACGGACCAAACTTCAGTCAGGAGAACAACTGAGATAATCCATCCACAATACGAGGTTAGTCATTCATATACTGCAACAAGAACAGCTGCAGAGAATTCGGCATTAATGAGCCAATGGTGCGGAAGTGGAAGAAGCGCAGTTTTCGCCTTTACCCATATTCCCAAAGTGCTTCGTCTCTTTGCTACGACTGTCGGCCGCCATAATTTGCAGCTGATTGTTTGGCTGACTGTTTGCAGCCGCTGCAATACTTTTGACCACTTTTTCTATCCATGCACAAAGATTCACACTCCAACAGACGCCATGGCCGAGTGCTATCCCAGGTATAAATAAATGTTATTTATATAGCACCTTTCAAGACAGAATCACAAAGTGCTGCACATAAGATTACAAGTCATAAAAAGATTTAAAAAGAGAAAATAAAACAGGCAAAAAATTAACCAAAAGCAGTTTTAAAAAGGTTTTGAGTTGTTTTTTTAAAAACAGCGGCTGAGTCCACAGTTCTTAATGTTTGGGGCAGAGAGTCCACAGTCTCGGGGCCACAGCGGCAAAAGCTCTGTCACCCTCAGTCCTCCTCTTAGTATTTTTTAAAGCAAGTAAGCCCTGATCAGATGACCTCAAAGACCTGCTGGAAACATCGGGCTGTAGCAGATCAAAGATGTAGGCTGGTGCCAGTCCGTGCACAGCTCTGTAGGTCAAGACCACGATCTTAAAATTGACTCTAAATTTAACAGGAAGCCAGTGTAGCCGAGATAACAACGGTGTCACACGTGAGTACTTGCAGGATTTTGTCAAAAGCCTCAGTCAGTCTTATGCTTGGAGCAGGTTCCTGTACTCCCATGATTAGTGCCTTCATACTGTGTTTCGCCCCACCTTTGTCTAGCCACTAGCAGGATTTCCCAGTAGCAATGGTACACGGCATGCAGGAGCCTGCTCTTCCTCGGGTTACACAAGCAGCTTTGTTGATGCGCCCTGGATAGCGGTTCTGATCCTCAGTCTTCAGCCATCTTTCGGCTAGCATATTTTTGTGTGCTGGATTTGAGATGTAATCCTTCATGCATGGCAGAGTTTTCCTGTCTTTATGTCAACATCTCCTCCTTTGAGCACCTTGTAATACAACCAGCGTATCATCTACGTGTTTCACAGCTGACTCCTCAGAGTGTAATCACACCAACACCAATAAGAAGGAACACAAGAAGCTTGAGAAAAGAGGGTGAAGACAACAGTGGTCGCAGTGTTGTTGTTTTCAATAACGCACGCACGCACGCACACCTCTAACTTACCAAATCCTGTTGTTGTTCATTAGCAAGGTTTTCAGTCTTTTGAGCAGAGGGAAGCCGTCCAGTTTTCTGACTTCATTATCAGAGAAATCTATAGTGTCAAACTGATCCAGAGTAGCTCCAAGATTTTCAAGCACTGGGATTTTATAACCTGGGCGAAAACAAAAGATAAAATAATTAAAATACAGATAGCATCTTCCCTCTCTTTGGTACTATCTGACTACACATCTGAGATCATTGTTGTAGATCAGTGAACTGATGTCACTCTCACTCCTGGCATAAGGCTCGATGCTCTACCAGTATCTTTTCCCCTGTGGTGTTTCTGTCAGCTCCCTTCGGGGCCTTACTCCGAGGCCCCGAAGGGAGCTGCATAGCAGCCTGCTCATCTTGCCTGCTATGATGTATGACAGGAGTTTCCATGCTAAAGGCACATTATTGGCCTGTAATTAGCCAATAACCTTCTCCAAAGGGTGCATCAGCTCTCTCTCAGCACAGTATGAGGAGTTCGGTCATTTGGGAGGGGCTCAAAGAAGAGCTGCTACATCTGCACAGGAGCCATTGAGCCTGTTGCCTCCTGGGTAAGGTGTTCTGGCTGGGCATGTCCTACTGGGAGGAGGCCCCAGGGTAGATCCAGGACATGGTGGCTTTCTTGGCTGGCCTGGAAATGCCTCAGTGTTTTCCCTGGATAAGCTAGAGAGAGCGATTTGCAACAGAGAGGTCTGGGCTTCACTGCTTAGGCCCCACGACCAGATTTCAGATAAGCAGATGGATGAATTATTTTATTTTAGATTTTAACTTTTATTAAAATGCCATGAACTGTAGAATAATGTGCATTACTCACAATGCACAAGACAAGGAACCACACTTTTCAGTCGCAATTTATTCGTTTTTTGGATGTTAATTTGTCATATTTTAATAATAAATAATAAAGGAACATCTCTTGAAGTAACGTGTTTTGTTTGTAATGTTATAATTGTTGCATTGAACTGAGGGTAACTTGTGTTTCTAAACTAGAAACATCAATGCCCTGTAATTGGCAAATAACTATTTGACTTTAATAGATCAGATTCATGGTTAAGTTGAAATTAAAGAACTACTTCAACTGCTGTTAAAAAGCATATGTAAAAAAATAAAAATAAAACAAGAAAACCTGGTGTAAAAAAAACATCCTGAAAGTATCTGACTGCTTGTACAGCGATACTACTAAAATACAAAACACAACTTTTAAACTCATTGTGGAATTGTGCATATAATGTGATTAATAGCAGAAAGTCATCCAGTTAAAAAGGAAGCTCATCACATCTCCTCACTAACATAATGTGTGCAGATAACTGTGTCAGCTCTGACAACAATCATTTTTATATCCAATTATTTTACTGTGGGTTTTCTTTCTATGAATGCAAACACTGGCTTGCCCTTAAGTGCTATCAGAATGCAGCTTGGTAATGATGCAACCTGGATTAACAGATATTATTCAAATATAATCAGGAATGTTTTTAATAATTAATGTTTTTGTTTGTTATGATGGGATTTGTAGTCCAGCTGACCACAATTAGCTTTGTTGGTGAGAAAACACAAACATTTTATCTTCAGAGATATTTATGTTCAAACAGATTTCAATTCACCTAAAATACCCTGAAACAAAACTTATAGAAAGTCTTCATATATGAAAACAAAATTTAGTCGCAATTATTACAAACGTTTTAAAACTTTTCAGGCAAATCAGAGTTGTCTGGGCAGAAGATGTTTTTATTTTCTCTAAGATTTCAGATTTAATATGCAGCCTATTGTGGTGAAATCAGCCCTGCTGTGTCCGGACATGAGCTAGCTTTATCTTTGCAGCAGTTCGCATGAAACTGAACACGATCCAGTGAAGTTTTTGAATGAGGCTCACGTTAAGGCCCGCGTAAAATGTGCGTAAGCTAATGAGCGCAGGCCTTTCTGTGTCTGCTGTAAAAGGACTAATAACTCACCTCGTAAGTCCAGCTCTCTGTCTCTCACGGGATTTGTATATTGAGCAGCCTGCTCAATAAGTTCCGCGGACAGCTTCACCATCTCAACGAACAAAAATGACCTGATCACGTCTCGAAATTCACAGCAAACGTCCCAGAGTGTACACCGCTACACCGAGCAGCCCGGAACAAAAGCTTTAGGTCTTTCCTATCACGTGGCGACAACGTTTGCTTTATCTTTTATAGCGCCTCCCGCGGAGGGGGGTGGTGTTGCATGCACATTTCGGGTTTGATCCTTCCACTTTGCTTAGGACTGGTCCTGACTGAGGGCGTGACCCGGTCGATTTTGCCCGGGCTTAATAAGAGCTGTTTGTTCGTTTTTAAGCGCTTTACTAACGGTGTCCCTCCTAAAGTGAAATAAGTCCAATTTAAAATTTTGAATAAAATTTACCCGACAAATAGACTCCTTGGTGATAGATTCAAAATAAAAACTGGTAATTGTGTATTTTGTGAAACAGAAGAGGAGGATTTGGACCATCTATTCTTTTTGTGCAATTTTATACAAATATTTTGGTTGGATTTTCATACCTGGCTTTATTCCAGTGGGATTCAAATGACCCCATTTACCTTAAATATGATAATGTTTGGAGTGTTTTTGAAAGAAAAGAAAGCTAATTATGGTGTTAATGTGTTATTAATCTTGTGCAAGCAATTTATACATAAATGTCGTTTTTTTAAGACCAAACCAACACTAGCTTACTGGAAAAACGACTTAAACCTGTTGGTTAAATCTTTGACCTTAGTTAAAAAGAAAAAGGCTACTTTTTTGTTTCCTTTGTGGAAGATTTTGATTTAGTGAGTTAATAATCTGTTAAATTATGTGACCCCATCTTTATATTTTCTTTTTCCTATGTATGAAAGTTGCTAATATGGAATGTTTATTCTCTGAATGTGTAATATATGGTGCATTTTGTTTGTATGTTAATATTACTAAGTAAAAAAGAAAAAAAGAAAAAAAAAGCTTTACTAACAGTGACGGATAGATGGCGCCTCGTGGAGTGTGTGGCACAAGTGTGTAGTCACTTGCCGTTTGACAATAGTTGATTACTTGCCTTTTGTGTTCAGTGTTTTTACTGCCCCTCGTAATTTTACTGTGCGTTTTTTTCAATTAACATTTGTATTTTTCAGCACAAATGACTGAAAAAGATCATCAATGTGAAACAGTTGGAAAAGGTTGCAGAAAAGACTGCCTGCCTTTAGTATTCATGGCCATTGTAAACATCCAGAGATTTATATGATCTGTGTAATTAGCTAAATACAGTTAAACAGTCATAGTTAGCCTACTACATGACTAAAACACTAAAAGACAATAAATACATTACACATGTGTACACAGCTCATGCTACCTATTGAATCTGATGTTAGGATTCTTTTATTTTTATTTTTGTAGACGCCCAAAATGTACAGCTGGTATTTGCAAGAGAATTTAACAAACAGTGAAAACACGTCATTTGGTCATTTCTGGAGCAGTGACATAACGTTTCTACAACATTTCTGTCAGCTCAAAAACATCAACAAACACACAAACGGTTCCTGTTAGTGCTGTGTGATACTACAAATTTTGGTATCAGTCTGGTACAAAGTAAATTAAGGAAAGTATTGCCAATACCAATACGTTCCTTAATTTAGGGATGCCGATTGTTTTAAGCTATAAAGGGAGCTTGTGTAGGTCAGTGTGTCATGATTGATGAGCTAAATCAGCTTACATTTGCCAATTCTGAAGATATTTTAAAGAACACCAAACGGCAGTGTTGTGATTTTTACCCGTCACAATAATTCGCTAACACAGTAAAATAATACCTTTCAGCTTTTCTTATAAATCGATACTGTGTTTTTGTGACACCTTTAATGTAAATTTGCATGTCTTTGAAAAACTTTGGGTCAGCTTCGGTTGTTTAAATGTGCTATAGAGTAGTTTGTGCAACATTTGTGCTATATACTAATTTGAGCTATATTTTTTCATTAAAAAATGTTTTTAAAAATATATTAAAAATGTATTTAACACATTTCAGTGGGATTCATACTGAAAACAGAGGATAGAAAAAAGTATCAATCCAATTGCATTAGCATCCGTCTGATACTGATACCAGTGTTGGTGTCGATACTGTCTATATTTGGATCAATCTGCCCTCCTATAGTTGTAATTTGTTGCACAGTGTGTTGCTGATAAAGGTCCAGCTGCTGTATTTCCAGGGAGAGGAAAGAATGAGAGCTAACTTCTGTCAGAGATGGAGAACAATTACGTACTTTGAGTAGTTACACTTCAAGGACAATACTATTTCACTTTTGAGTAAAGATGCTAAATCAGTACTTTTACTGGAGTATTTTTTAACAAAAATATCTCTTCTTCTGCTTAAGTGGAGAATGTCTGTACTTTTACTACCTCTGACCCGGAGTCAGGTGTTCTTCTCGGTTCTGGTGAGCTTTGAGCTCTCAGTCAAATTGGTGACCCTGTGGTAGACTTGCTTTTCAGGAGCCACTACGGACCAACCAGGAAATAAACACTGTAGATTTCAACATTGACATTTTGTGACATAATTTAAACACAGTTTGCCATTCTTATTATTCTTGACCAGTGTTGGTCAAGTTACTTGAAAAAAGTAATCAGTAACTAATTACTGATTACTTCCCCCAAAAAGTAATCCCGTTACTTTACTGATTACTTATTTTCAAAAGTAATTAATTACTTAGTTACTTAGTTACTTTTTAAAAACACGATTTACAGCCTGAATAGGTGATAAAGCGATAGATCTTTCAGCCCAATTCTACTTTTTCTGCATAATCATCATACAAAATGTAATCAAATGGAAAAGTCTCTTTTTAAAACTTGTTTTATTAGTTTTAATCTTTTAACTTTATGCATCAAGCAAAAATTTAATTATATGCACCATTCTCTGACTGGAAGAAATTAGTTTAACATTTAAACCTATTTTCTGCACATTCCAGCACATAAAATATTTTTTGTGTTTACACTCAGTCTTTCAAATAGATGCAAGTAAAACACAGCAGAAAATAAATAAAGTCAAAGACTAGCGGTCCTGTTGCTCTATTTTCACCTGTAAAGCAGGAGTAGGGTAGGCGGAGGTTTACCCTGGTGCAGGTGTGCAGCGGTCAGTGGAAGAATCCGCGAGTTTCTCTGTGAGTTTCCCATTACGTCGTAGCTACTCGGTGCTTGTTTGGAAGTTTAGGGTTTTTTTCGCTGTAAAAAGAAGTTTTCTTCCCACGCACAACGGACACTAATGTTTTTGTCACTTTTTATGGAATCAAACTCAAAGTAAGGTCAGTACTTCCACGCTTTAAACGCTGCACGCTCATACTCTCTCTGCACTCGATATATGATCCATTGTTGATCTGCACACAGCTGTTGTCACGAACGTCGCACTCGCTTACGTCACTGTCATGAGACATTCTCGCAAAAAATCACGGTTTTAGTAACGCAGTAACGCAGCGTTCCTACGGGAAAGTAACGTAATCTAATTACCGTTTTTGCAATAGTAATCCCTTACTTTACTCGTTACTTTAAAAAAGTAATCAGAATACAGTAACGCGTTACAAGTAACGTGTTACTGCCCATCTCTGCTCTTGACCAATAAAATATTTAAAACTTTCTCAAGTTTGCCTGGTAATATTCCCATCTATGAGGTAACTGCAGAAACAGCAAGAATTAACTATCTGGAAAACCTTTTCCTCATTGTTATTCTAGAAATCTCCACTCCTATTGTTCATGATGATTTTAGAATTTATTTTATTCCATAACAAAGAAATATGCCTTAAACAAATATAACACAGTAATATTTGACTAGTGCTGTAGCATCAAACTTTTTAGCATAGTCTGTCTTTGTCTTTTCTTGTTTTTGTGTTTTTCTTGGTTCTGTCTTTGTTAATTTAATATGTTTTTTGACTTAGCAGGAGGAGGAAGCATCTGCGACAACACTGCACACTCATCGTAACCGTGGAAAGTTTAAATTACAGTTTCCTTTTGCAGAAGGTGCATGACCTGGATGACTGAGATAGTTTGTGTTGATGTTTTATTTGGACACACTCTCGGCACAAAATAAGCAAATGTTCCCTCAGCACAAAGCTGCTGGAGTTTGTTTACCCTCAGAGTCTGATCTGGGTTAAAGATGCCAAACAGGATTTAAAAGGAGCAGTGGCCATATTTACCCATAACATTTCCCATAACACCTGGGACTGATTATTTAAAGATGATTTGCTTTTCACAATAACCATCAACTGTCTGTGACTATCACTAGTGAGTTTCCTGAATATATTCTTATTTTGAGAGGTTGATATTTAGTCATCTGAGGAGATTGGTACCCGGGTACAATCCAATTAATGTGCATCATTATATCTATTTATTTGAATTGCCAATTGCCCAAAGTGTCATTAAAGCAACAGGTTCATTTATAAAGTGCACTGTAGTTTTCCCAGTCCAGTCACCACTGCTCCTCTTAAATCCTTAAATCTTAAAAGTTATTTAAAAATTAAAATAATGTCACTGTTGTCTGACGATGATATTGATATGTGTATGCATTTGCAGAGACATATCAGATAAGATAAGACACTTTTGTGAAAATGACAAATCTGGATTCAACATCTGGAACACAGAGTGTGGAATATGTAAACAAATCTAACCAGTTAAACTGGAACACCAGATTATTGATGGTGTGCCTACTCCTTAAAGAGAATTTTGTACAATATCTCATTGACTGGGAAGGTTCAGGCCTAGGTGCAGTTTTGGACAAGATGATGCGTAGTAGTTTGAAGCTATGTTTCAAAAAAGATGACACAGCCCTTCAGAAGCACTGTGTCCAGGACTGACTCTTCACGTGATCAGTGAAGTTTGAAGCTTTATTTAGTATGTCACCACTTCAGTACCTAAATCCGTTGTTAATTAGGAAGTTAATCACTGGTGGGATTTGTTGTGTTCTTGTGCAGAAATAGCAAACCTGTGTGCAACATAATGAGAGACATGGAGCAAGAAAGCTCTACCTATTCCAACATAAAAACCAAATAGAATAACCTTATGTCTTGTGTTTTTATTTTTCCCCAAGTCAAAAACATACATAAGAAACAGACTATACATATAAGCTATAATATAAATGTACCTGTCCACTGATCAATTACACAGCACATGCATACAACCTATCATAAGAGTCTGTTGTTGTGTGTTTTTATCTATTATTTTTAGAAGTTTCAAACAATCACAAGCAAAGGGAGAACATACCATGACACATGTTTAAACAAGGAAGGTTTATTTATCAAAATTAATCATAAATTTATTTATGATCATTTTTTCATCCCCCAAAAACACATGTGGGTGGGACTCATTCTGAGTCCCCACCTCTGGCTTGACATTAATCTTTTAATCACCCACCTGTCTCCATTGTGTCCATCAGGCCACACTAAAGGTAGTGGCCAGCATGCATTCTTTGGATCATGTGTAATAATCCATCATTACATTACATAGTTTCCTTCCCCAATTTCTGGTGATTCTTAATTGAGTCAAGAGTTGAGCTAGCTTTCTGCACAACCATGATACCAATCTTGCATTCCACTACATCCCAAAAGTGGTCAGACCTGGAGGCTATGGAGACCATTTCAATACAAGACCTCATTGTTATGTTTAACAAACTATTCAGAGATGATTTGCTCTTGCGTTTGTGTGTGTCATTGTTAATGTCTAACAACCCGATAGCTCAAAAAAGTTTAAATGTCTGTCTGAACACCAACAAAGACACTCAACGGATTTACTTTACCAAATGAATCGTCACGGTCCATTTGATCGACCTGTTGTTGTTATTTTATTTTATTTTATTTTCAGTTGTTACAGACGTGACAGACATGGCTGTGGGAAAGGACAGAGAGAAAGAAAGAGAGGAAGGAAAAGAAAAACAGAGGGGACAGGGAGAAAGGGCACTTACAAAGAAAAAATCTCCTGGATTTTTCCAGAGGAAAAAAGAAAAAAGAGAAAACAAGCAAGAAAAGAGAGCAACATAATAAACACAACATCGTCACATTAATCTTGCTAACAGTAAATAACAGTAGATACCATGTAACGATCTGCTAGAGGGTGTGGGGAGCCATAGCCCCGTCCCCCAGGGCATGAAGCAGGCATGGAGGAGATCCAGACATCCAGAGGCCCCAGAGTGCAAGAGCCCAAGGAGGACCACCGGAGGGGCATCTGTGCCACACTTCTGGGAAGAGCTGAGGAGAGCCCCAGAGTATAGTACACATTCAAAACAAGGTATAAAAGAACAGATGACCTGGAACACTGAATAAAGACATATTTGTTCTTTTAACTTGATTCAATGATTTGGTTTTTAGCGCATTCTGCTCTGGCTCAAGCAGCTTCACCATTGGCTCGTGCTTGTGCTCCACTTAGGCTCGCTGCTGAGCCACTTGACCGGCATGATCTGCACTCTGGCCTAACTTCCAGTTGGGAAAACCACAAGGTGTCTCCTTGGTTGGACATGTCTGCTGTTGCTGGAGGGGAGTGTCTATGGATCTTGGCAATCCGCTTGATGTGAGGACAATCTTTTTACTCTTCTTCCCTCAGCTGAATGCTTCTATTCAGCTTATGCACCAAGCTAAACATAAATGGCTTCAGTGTAAGGTCCATTTAGGTCCTTCCAAGAGTAAGGTCCATTTGGTGTACATAAAAAATACATAAATGCTACATTCAATACTGCTACCATATGTAACAAAAAAACAATACGAGATCACAACATCAGAATAAAAAAGCATGGCAAGTAGTGTAGCAAAACCCATACGCCGCATGGCGTGTTTTTTCCATGCTAACAGGCAAAACAAAGCATGAACAGCTAACTTACACCAGTAAATGTAACTCCATAAACACAAAAGAAGGACTAATAAGCTGTACAATAAATCAGATTATGCCATCTCAAGTGCAACAGAAGCAGGAACCATCAGAAGCACGAAACACCGGACCTGCTGAGTGCGAGGAGCAAAAACTGCCTTAATATGAGCTTCTGATCTTCTGCTGTTGACCCACTAGATGGTAAGCTTTTGCCAGGAGCATCCCAGGAATAAACACGTTGGTTGACAGATCTATTCAATTACTTACAGCACAAATGACTATGACCCGTCCTATAACTAACTCATAACATATCTCAGAAATCACCCGAGGGACAGAATACATTACAATTACATTACAAGTTTTATTTTTGTCAAAAATAACGAAGGTCCCCAAACTTTAAAATGAAAAACCAAAGGGTTTTTTGTTTGTTTTAAATATTAACAAAAAAGCAAAACAAGACTAAAGATCGAAGGATGTACAACTACGAACTATTAACTCATAAGGCAAGCCTAATAACGGTTCTGAAAATTCTGAAAACATTTTTATGAAGACCAACACAACAGTGTTGTGATTTTAAATACCTGCAGGGTAGTCCAGGGTGTAACCCACTTAAACCCTAAGACAGCTGGGATAGGCTCCAGCTCCTTCCCCTACATATTAGACTTAGAGGGAGGGCTCTAGACTAACTATTTGCCACGGTTGCACTGGTGCGCCTAACGTTGTTTTCTTAGGTGCACCAGCGCAAAAGTTTAACATCGTTTAACGCCGCAGTTTTACATGTGCACTTTTTGGGAGTGGGGGGAATTGCTGTCCATACAGACAGTATTGATTTGGAGCACATTTAAGATAAGTTACTGAAAAAGTGATGTGCTTAAAGTGCTTTGGCACTCTTTGGCAATATTGTAGGCAATGTTAAACCTAATCATCATCTCGGCCTCTGACAACCTGTTTACTGCTGCCTACCACTGAACGCCAGTGGGGAGAGGGGACACTTGGGCAGTGCAGCATATAATGTGTTTTCTGGATACACTGTGCTTTTTCAGTGTTTCAGTTCGAAAAGTATTAGCACCAGTTAGAGATGGACCGATCAGATATTACGTATCGGTATCGGTCCGATACTGACCCAAATTACTGGATCGGATATCGGTGAGAAATAAAAAATGTAATCCGATCCATTAAATATCAAAAAAGCACCTCACAAAACTTGCGACACGGCGTAACTCGGCTCATAACCGTAGCACGTCGGAGCAGTGTGGTCACGTGATAGAGCGGCTGTGTGTATTTGGAGCCTCGCAACCAAACCAGCATTTCATCTCCGAGGAAGTTTTCCCAGAGAGAAGTAAAGCAAGTGTGTAAGTTCATCTCTGAGTGTTTGTAAAGCATTCCAGCGTTAAGCTTAACAACAGATATATGGAGCGACTGCCTCTCTCTCTCTCTCTCTCTCTCTCTCTTTCTCTGCTACTTCAATCATAAACTGATCAATGATCAGCTGATCGTCTCTCTTCTTTGTTTTTGTCTCACTTTGCACCAGAAAGAAGAAACCAGCGGCTGAACAACAGCAGCACTATTAAGCTTGATCAGCTGTTGTTAGAATTTATTTAATATTATTTCTACACCAGGATCTTTTTCTACAGCTGACGTAACTGTGCAGGGGCGGAGCTAGCAAAGTTTAGCCAGGGGGGCCGATAGGGCATGAACAGGGAAAAGGGGGCACAAAGACATACTTTTGTTTCTTATTCTCATTTAAAATGTCGAGCTTTTAATAAATAATTATCTGAATCTTACACCCAAAGTTTTAATCTGATGTAAAATGTATAGAAGTCCATTACTGTATATAGTAACTGTTAAGTCTAATATACCCTAGTAAGCTATAGTACTTTTTCCTTTGGGAAGATACCATCTGTGCAGTCTGCAGTTCTGTTGAAGAAAGATGTTGAATCTCTTTAATTATTCTTGAAAAATAATTTATTTCTGTGCATTTTTTCCCCCTGCATCAAATTAAAGTTGATTACATCGATTAATCATCATGAGGTGGAGGGTGGTTCCCTTTTTTTTTTTGCTGGGAGTTTGCAACCCTATTAGTTAGGTTGCTTAATATTTCTGCTAAGTACTCTTTAAAATACCAGAATAGGGAGGATGGAGCAGGTTTAAGTTTATTAGATTGATCAGTTTTGCTGAACTATGAAATATTTTGGGTGCAGTGTATTTTTTGCATACAGGTATAACAGAATAGCTTTAGTGTTGTTGTTTATTTAAACTTGAGTATAAACTTATACAAATTGCAGCAAGATATTTAAAAAACGTTTTATTGATTAAAAAACACACTGTATCGGATTCATATCGGTATCGGCAGATATCCGAATTTATGATCTCGGTATCGGACATAAAAAAGTGGTATCGTACCATCTCTAGCACCAGTCACAAATGCAGCATTGCCGGCCAGCGTCTTTTCACATCATGACAGTAAATACAGTGCATCATGTTGTCAGCTTTACTGTATCTTAGCCAGTGAAACTGGTCAAGCCGCTCTCTTCCACATGTTTACACTTTCGACCTCTTACTTTCAGTGGGCTCTGGCTCGGAGTCAATCATATGTGGCTCATTATGTGATGCGGTCTCCGAACCAGTGTTAGACATAACCTGAGAGGTCAGTGGCTCAGTGTCGGTGCACTGGCTACGAAACTGTCCCAGAGGAGCTTTGTGAGATCTGTCTCTTCATGGAAAGCAAAAGGAAAGACACAACAGAGCTTCGAGATGAAACATTTCTGTGTGAAATGGCATTTCTGTGCAACATCACAACCTGCAACTGCAGGGACGGGGGCGTGTCATCTCTGATATGTACAGTACGGTGACGGCGTTTAAAACCAAGCTGAGTCTGTGGGAGACGCAGATGCAGAAAGAAAACTCGAGCCACTTCCCAGCTGCCAGACCACGAAAGAGAAGCTCTCTACCGCTCAACATACTCACCGCCAAGTTCCGACGCCGATTTGCTGACTTTGAAGCTCATAGAAGCAGGTTTGAACTACTTGCCAATCCTTTTGGAGTTGATGTGGAAAGCGCACCACCAAACCTCCAAATGGAGCTGATTGAGCTCCAGTGCAATGACACACTGAGGGAAAAATATGAGAGAGGGTGCTGCTGAGTTTGCACGTTTCATCCCCGACACGATGCCTCAGCTGCGCATCCAAGCTGCTCAGACGCTCTCCATGTTGGGCAGCACATACCTGTGTGAACAATTGTTCTCTTTGATGAAGCTAAACAAAACATCACACCGGAGCCGTCTGACTGATAAACACCTCGACTCAATCCTGAGGATTTCCTCAGCTCAGAGCCCGAACATTGATGAACTCGTACCAAAGATGAGACACCACCAAGTATCAGGCTCAGACAAGTGAGCAGAACATTTACGTATTTTTAGTTTTTAATTCAGTTAAATCTTTTACATTTGTTTCTACAAGACGAGATTTTCTTTGAAGGATTGTTTTGTCTGTGTGAAATGAAACAAAAAGCTCCAGGTTATTTCCTGTGATAAGAACGGCTGTTTTACTTTTCACACTACAGTGTTTAGACTCAGCGATTTGTCTTTAAGAACACTGTGGTGTTACTGCTTCAGTAACAACATTCAGCTCTTTAAAGATATGCTGTGGGATGTCTGAGAAGCACAATGTAAATAATACAGTAACTGTTAATAAGACAACACATTTAAAATCCTGCACTGTATTCTTTATTGTATAATGCAAATGAGCACAACAATGTACAGAACCTCCATTTTTATATATCAATTTTTCAACGATATAATCCGAAAGTTCAATTTCATTCTGTTTTATGCACCAGCTAGAGTCCTGGATATAAACTATTAGCTATAGTGGCACACTTAGGTATAAACAAAATAAAATATATAAGGACACCCCCCCCCCACACACACACACACACACGCACTCACACACACTGGTTGTGTGGAAATCATCAGCCAACCCTACTGGTTATAACCGTTTATAGGAATGGCTTCATGACAAGCAGATAATTGTCAGTTCAGTTATCGACTAAAAGCACACAATGGGCTGAACACCAAAGAGAAATAAGATGCAGGTGCAGGTCATTAATTATGCCAACTGATCAACAACTATGAAGTATTCTGAACTCTAATAAAGCATGGGGTAGGTGACATTATCAGCTTAATTTCCACAGCCAGTGTGAACATCAGGATGTCAGAGGTCAAAGGTCCAGCAGTCCAGCGCCTCCAACCTTCTTTAACCTCATCCACCAGACGAGGGTCCTCTCCTGCCAGGTCTCCAGGAACAAGAACCTCCTCCTCCCTGTCCGGTGAGGGGATTGTAATCTGTAAAACATGCAAAGAAGAAAGGAAGCAGACAAGAAACATTTAACACATATTAAAACTGTTTATTAAGCTTTTTGTTCTAAAACGCAAAGAATTTAAGTTTTTTGAGTTTTTGCTTTGTAATAAACTTCAAATCAGTGTTTCAGCTGATCTGTTCTTAAAGCCAATATTCCAGTGGGGGAAAAATATTTGATCATTTATTCACTTTCAAACTTCTTTTCAAGTTTGCTCACCTCCAAAGAAAAAAGTCTCTAATTTTTGATGGTAATTTCATTCATTTAATTTCGTAATGATATAGAGAGAATATCAATGAAAAATGTCTTGATGCAGTTAACTACGATGACCTGGATGACTGAGAACCTTCACTTGATGCAGTTAAGGAAATTCCAAGTTGATTCGGTTCCTCTAGACCAAGGTTATTATCGTTAACAAAAACTAATGAAATAACGAAAACTAGAAGTGAAAAAACATTTTCGTTAACGGAAATAAAAATAAAAACAAAAAAGGGAAAACTAACTAAAACTATAATGAGTGTTCACAAAACTAACTAAAATTAACTGAATTTATAGCAAAAATGTGTTTAGTTTTCATTGATGTGTGCGTGTCATACAATAGTCAAGGGTGAAAATGAAGTTTAGTTTCCAGATTGTTTTCTTGCTGTGTCTCATTATGCCAGCAGGTGGCAGCACGTTAGTCGAGTCGTCTGTGTCGCTGCTCCGTCCAATTTGGGATTACTTTGAATATGACTGTGTTTTGGATAAAGCAAGTGTCTTGTAGTGGAAACAGACAAATTATGAGGGACATTTCTAAAGGGAAAAAAATCCCACAAACCTTAAAGTGCACTTGAAAAGCTCACACAAGAAGGCTAACCTAGCTTAGCTTGAGAAGGTAAGGGAGCAACTCAACCCTCATCCCCAGAAACAGAAGCTAACCCCAGGCAAGGCAGCGTGATGCATCCCGAGACAACAGGACGGGGATATCTACACAACTGTGTGAGTCAATTACCTTCAAAAAGTTTATCAATTCACTTGAACCAAAATTACGAACACCCGGTGCTGCGAGAGTTAATAGTCTCATTGGGGCTAAGATATACATTTTATAGTTGCCTGGTATCAATGGTTGTTCATCTGCCTTTATTTATTTATTTAAAGAACCCATAGGTGGGAATGTGAGTTGTCTGTCTCTGCGTGTTAGCCCTGCGACAGACAGGCGACCTGTCCAGGGTGCAGTATGGTAGCTGGAATAGCAACATACCCAAGGATGAGCAGAATGACTGATATGATGAAACTGGGATTTTGTTACACTTAATTATTGCAAACACAACTAAAACTATAACTGAAACTAATCAAAACTAAACTGAAACTAAGGATTTTCAAAAAAATAAAAACTAAACTAAACTAGCAAACAATTGGTAAAAACTAATTAAAACTGATATAAAATTGAAAAGCTGAAGTCAAAACTAAAAAAAAAACAAAAACTAATGAAAATTGCAAAACTATTAAAACCCTGATCTGGACGAAGCGTTATCACTGGGAGAAACGTTTCGTCATCATCAGGTGACGTCTTCAGTCTCAGCTGACTGCAGGTTTCAATCTTATAAACAGGACATTTGCATAATGACTGAAACCAGCCCACTGAAGGAACAATGGGCTGGGAAGTCAGTTCCTTAATCATTAATATGCAAATTGTCATCACCACTGATCAAAGCCCACTGATCAATGTCCATGAGTCCCATTCACAGAGTTGGGGAATGGCTGCAATCACAGCATTGTAAGATGGTGACAGATGTACCCTTAGGCCCCCTCCTCGATTCAGAGATGGTCTTTCCCTTTTCACGTACATGGCCTCCTTGACTCCGCCCTCAAACTCAATGTGTATATTGTCATCATTGAAAAAGTTTCCACAACGTCACATGATACTGTCAGACTGAGTCTTTCCTCAGCTCCCACTGGTACATGTTCATGTTTAATGGTTCCTACTTTCTGTACAACCTTGAAAAAGACGCCTCCCACAAGAGCTGCAAAATCTGTATCCAACAAATCTCCTGAAAAGTCAGAAGTGAATGAGGGCCAAGGAGGTCTGATCATTCATTAGTAGGTATAACTGTTTACCTGCCTGATTTTGACCCTTATTCACACCAGCGGAGGATGACTCCATATTTAACAAATAGTCCTGTATTTATTGAGTTTATCACAGTGGAATGTTTTTATATAAGTCCGTCGACAAGAAGCTTTGTGAGGCGGTGACAACTGTGATTATTCAGAAACAGAAGAAACATCAATAACCCAAGGTCTGGAGCTACATGCATCCTTGCTCATGGTGTGAGGACGACCATGAAAAAGGAGGTGGATCCGCCCTGAACTACACAAGAGGAGCTTGTTAATGATCTAAAAGCTGTTGGGACCAAAGTCACCAAGAACACCACTGCTAACACATTATGCCATATTAGACTTGCAGCACCCACAAGATCCCCCTGTGGCGTTGCATGTACGCATATATTTCTAAGACTATCAGTTCTTTTCTAAATGCACCACAGTCGACCACCCTGAAAGCCTTTGCTGACATATGTAATCAGTTCCTTTCTTTGTGAACAAGGTTGAGTCTATCAGGTCAGGAATAGTATTTTCTACACAATCATTTCTTGGGATTGAAGTGTTTTGAGAAACTGGTCCGACGCCACATGATGTCCTGGCTGCCACCCAACACTCGACCCACTCCAGATACAGCAAACAGATCAACTGAAGGCGCCACTGTTACAACAATCCACACCACAACCTCCCAGCTAGAACAACAAAAGGCCGTTACACCAAGCTGCTCTTTGCTTTTGTTTTTTTTAAGTATGTTTATTGAGATTTTTTGATATAAGGAAAAACAAAGACAAAAAAACAACAGACAACACAACAGCAAGGCCAAAAACACACAAATAAGGCAAAATATTACACTGCAACGACAAAAATACTACTTCAACACTGGCAATAAACAGAAAGAAAACGCTATGGTGGAAGGCTGAGTTATTGGTGATCGATCAAACAGGACTTTGTTTTAATACATGATCTAAAAATGGCTGCCACACATCAAAGAAATTACTAAGTTTGTAAGTTTGTCCGCTAATGTAACCTAATCCTCTCCATATGCAGTAGAGCAGCCAGTTCTGTCAGCCACATTTTGAATTGAGGTACAATATCCGACTTCCAGAGAGTCAAGATCATTTTCTTAGCAATTACCATTCTGAACAAAACTGTAGTTTGTGCAGCAGAGCTGAGGTGTAAAAGGGAAGAGGAAGATCCAAACAATGCAGTTATTGGGTCCGGCTCTAATGTGCATTTATAGATACCAGAAAAACATTTAAAAATGTCCAACCAATAGTTCTGCAATTTGGGACAAGTCCAAAATAAATGAGTGAGAGAGCCTCAAGTTTACAACGATCACATGTTGGACTGATAGAAGGAGAAATGCTGTGCAGTTTAGTTTTTGAATAATGAAGTCTGTGAAGCACTTTGAATTGAATTAACCGATGCCTTACATTTATAGAGCAACAATGGATCCTACACAGACTCCTCTCCCACACCTCAAACCAAACCAAGCTCCTCCTCCCACGCCATCTTCAAAAAGTCAGATTTAAAATTTAAATACTCAGAAAAAGCTTTCACAAAACCAGAAACCAACTTTTTAGAATCCGGGGAGCTCAGGAGTGTAAATATTGACCCCTCTTCCAGAAGAGATGGAAAATTAAGGATACTCTGACGAACATAGTTTCTTATCTGTAAATAATGAAACAAATGTGACGCACGGAGAGAGAACTTGTTCTGCAACTGAGTAAATGATGCAAACTGCCTGTCAAGTCTTTGAGAGTAATAATACCTTTCTGTGTCCAGACCTCAAAAGAGGCGTCTAAACATGAGGGTGGAAATGCATGATTACAATATATTGGAGTATGGATCGAAGTGTCTGGTAGAGCACAACCTCTTTTGATCTGACTAAAGATTTTAACGCAGTTCGAAACTATAAAATTATTGACCTTGGTTCGCGGATTAGAGGACGAAAAAAGGAGAGCACGGAGGGAACTATTCTCAACCCCACCACTCTCTATGACCACCCGGGGTGGGGTATCGGCAGACATGACCTTTTTGTACCCTTCCTGCCAGTGAGCAAGAGTTCTAGCATTTGCAGCCCAATAATAAACCTGAAACAGTGGCAGAGCAAATCCACTTTTGATGAACTTTTGATATCCTGTGAGTTTTAAAGCCCCAAACAAATGGTAATACTACTGAGTCGACCACAAGCAAAAATTGCTTATTCAAAAAAATAGGTGAGTTTAAAAATAAATATAGAAATTTAGGAAGGGAAACCATTTTAATTACATTAATGCGACCTACCATGGAAATAGGGAGAGCCCTCCATTTCTCAATGTCCTTTGTCAATTTTTCAACTTGTTCTAGATAATTCAACTTAAAGATCAATTTAGGATCCTTAGGCAAAATAACACCCAAGTATTTCAATCTGTCTGTAATTTTAAAAGGCAAACTTTTCAAAAAATCAACATCCAAGTTTGCAGTTAAAGCCACAAACTCACTCTTCTGCCAATTAATTGTATAACCTGAGATTTCCCCAAACGACCTCACCACATGTAAAAGTACAGGAACAGATTGCTCAGGATTTGAGAAGAACAAAACAACATCATCCGCATATAAAGAACCAGCTGCTCTTTGTTGACTTTAGTTCTACTGTAACTGACACAGACGGACAGTAAAACAGCTGGATATTGGACTTCCTTTTACCAACTGCTGCTAGATCAGAAATTTCTCTTGGCCTGTGTACAGAGAGTTAGAGGGGGACCTCATCTTTCATCAGCCCTCAGCCTTTACACCGGCTCTCCACGAGGCTGTTTACTAAGCCCCTCATGAGCACACATGACTCTGTCAGTACCCAACCAAGACAATGCAGTCATCAAGTTCACAGATGACAACACCGTTGTGGGGCTCATCTCTGGGGGAGACGGCGTACAGAGCTGAGGCTCAGATGCTATTGGATTGGTGTGCAGACAACAACCTGGTGTTGGACTTCAGAAGGACGAAGTCAGTGCTACAGCCCATCAGCATCAACAGGAAGTGTTTGGAAAGGTGTCCAGTTTCAAGTTCCTGGGTGTGCACACAGACACAGACCTCCAATTGAGCTCAAATACCTGAGAGGTTTTAAAGAAGGCCCAACAGCATCCTCCAAAAATGGACCTGAAGAGGGAGCTGCTTATTGTCTTGTACTGTTGTGCCATTGAAAGTGTGCTGACATACATACTTCTTAACTCAGATAAAACTGAGGTCATTGTACTCGGCGCTGAAAAGCTTAGAAATATGGTATCTAACCAGATTCTTACTCTGGATGGCATTACCTTGGCCTCCAGTAACACTGTGAGGAACCTTGGAGTCATTTTTGACCAGGATATGTCCTTCAACACACATATTAAACAAATATGTAAGACTGCGTTCTTCCATTTGCGCAACATCTCTAAAATTAGAAATATCCTGTCTCAGAGTGATGCTGAAAAACTAGTTCATGCATTTATTACTTCCAGGCTGGACGACTGTAATTCATTATTATCAGGATGTCCTAAAAACTCACTGAAAAGCCTTCAGCTAATCCAAAATGCTGCAGCAAGAGTACTGACAGGGACTAGAAAGAGAGAGCATATTTCTCCTGTTTTGGCTTCCCTTCATTGGCTTCCTGTTAAATCCAGAATTGAATTCAAAATCCTGCTCCTCACATACAAGGTCTTAAATAATCAGGCCCCATCTTATCTTAATGACCTTGTAGTACCATATCACCCTATTAGAGCACTTCGCTCCCACTCTGCAGGCCTACTTGTTGTTCCTAGAGTATTTAAAAGTAGAATGGGAGGCAGAGCCTTCAGTTTTCAGGCCCCTCTTCTGTGGAACCAGCTTCCAGTTTGGATTCAGGAGACAGACACTATCTCTACTTTTAAGATTAGGCTTAAAACTTTCCTTTTTGCTAAAGCATATAGTTAGGGCTGGACCAGGTGACCCTGAATCCTCCCTTAGTTATGCTGCAATAGATGTAGGCTGCCGGGGATTCCCATGATGCATTGAGTTTTTCCTTTCCAGTCACCTTTCTCACTCACTATGTGTTAACAGACCTCTCTGTATTGAATCATATCTGTTATTAATCTCTGTCTCTCTTCCACAGCATGTCTTTTATCCTGTCTTCCTTCTCTCACCCCAACCGGTCGCAGCAGATGGCCGCCCCTCCCTGAGCCTGGTTCTGCCGGAGGTTTCTTCCTGTTAAAAGGGAGTTTTTCCTTCCCGCTGTCGCCAAAGTGCTTGCTCATAGGGGGTCATATGATTGTTGGGCTTTTCTCTGTATCTATGAAGCGCCTTGAGGCGACATTTGTTGTGATTTGGCGCTATATAAATAAAATTGAATTGAAAATTAAAATTGAATACTGTATCTCCAGCTGCACCATGGCCCAAAAAAACCACTGGACTGCCTCTGCACCTCCCTAAAGGCCCTATACAGCGCTTGCAACATCCTACAGGACTGCACACACCCAGGACTATGGGTGTTTAAGTTGCTGCTGTCTGGCAGGAGATTCAGGCTGAGGTCACAGACAAACAGACTCAGCCTTTACAACAAGGCAATAGCCCTAACCAATGCTAACAGCTGACCTGATCAGCTACCTCCCTGGGCTTTTCTGGTAGGAAATAATGTGCAATAAACATTCATTATTTCTATATTAGGCCATACCTATTTGCACTTTTTTATCCAATCTAAAGTTTACTGTGCTCTGTTTTGCTGTGTTCAGTTGTGTGTAGTGCTGATGTGGGACAATTGTCCAATTTCGTTATACTACTGTAAGTATGAATGTGCAATGATAATAAAGAGTTATCTTATCTTATTGTGCAATCAAAGCTTCATTATGATCACAGCCCCTTAACCTGGATGTAGGGAATAACCAAGCAAAACGACGATGACGATGAATAAATAAACACTTTAATAACACAACTTGTTAAATGTACTACGTAGTAGAATAGAATAGAATAGAATAGAATAGAATAAGCCTTTAATTGTTCCACAAGGGGGAATTTGGTACATCTTAACAGTAGTTTTACTAATAATGTGTGGATTACATACATGGGTTTAAAATGCAGTAAAGTGCCTGCTGTAACTCTCCTTCTGCACCGCTCTGATAAATAGCTGCAGTAAGAGACCGTTAAGAGAGCGCAGACTGTCATTACCATCACAGCAGATTCTTTTGTCACACATCAGGTGATCGTTCAGCTCTCCAACCCCCACAGAAGGCCAACGACTCCACATGTAGACCATAGTCCATGAATCATTGACAGGAAGTATTTACAGAACACTGTTATGAAACCAATCCTTTTCTTTGTATTTTCCCGAACTTCCCGAAGTTAGAATTAGAGATGGCACAATACCACTTTCTTATGTCCGATACCGATATCCTAAATCTGGATATCTGCCGATACCGATATGAATCCGATATAGTGTCATTTTTAATATCTTGCTGCACTGTGTATAAGTTCATAGTCAAGTTTAAAAACAAAACAAAACACTAAAGCTATTCTGTTATACCTGTATGCAAAAAACACACTGCATCCAAAATATTTCATAGTTCAGCAAAACTGATCAAGCTAATAAACTTAAACCTGCTCCATCCTCCCTATTCTGGTATTTTAAAGAGGACTCTACAATAATTAAATAGATTCAACATCTTTCTTCTACAGAACTGCAGACTGCACAGATGGTTCCCAAAGGAAAAAGTACTACAGCTTACTAGGGTATATTAGACTTAACAGTTACTATATACAGTAATGGACTTCTATACATTTTACATCAGATTAAAACTTTGGGTGTAAGATTCAGATAATTATTTATTAAAAGCTCGACATTTTAAATGAGAATAAGAAAGAAAAGTATGTCTTTGTGCCCCCTTTTCCCTGTTCATGCCCTATCGGCCCCCCTGGCTAAACTTTGCTAGATCCGCCCCTGCACAGTTACGTCAGCTGTAGAAAAAGATCCTGGTGTAGAAATAATATTAAATCAATTCTAACAACAGCTGATCAAGCTTAAACGTGCTGCTGTTGTTCAGCCGCTGGTTTCCTCTTTCTGGTGCAAAGTGAGACAAAAACAAACAAGAGAGACGATCAGCTGATCATTGATCAGTTTATGATTGAAGCAGGAGAGAGAGAGAGAGAGAGAGAGAGAGGCAGTCGCTCCATATATCGGTTGTTAAGCTTAACGCTGGAATGCTTTACAAACATTCAGAGATGAACTTACACACTTGCTTTACTTCTCTCTGGGAAAACTTCCTCGGAGATGAAATGCTGGTTTGGTTGCGAGGCTCCAAATACACACAGCCGCTCTATCACGTGATGCACACTGCTCCGACGTGCAAAGGTTATGAGCCGAGTTACACCGTGTCGCAAGTTTTGTGAGGTGCTTTTTTGATATTTAATGGATCGGATTACATTTTTTATTTCTCACCGATATCCGATCCAGTAATTTACGTCAGTATCGGACCGATACCGATACGTAATATCGGATCGGTCCATCTCTAGTTCAAATGAGGGATTTTTGTTTTTCTTATTTTAGTGCCCGTTGTTCAGCTGCCGTGCTTCATTTGCATATTGGGGGGGGGGGGGGGGGGGGTTGTAACTGTGTTGCCTCCCCAGCACATATGTCAGTCATATAAACAAACCCTACCTCATCTACTACGTACCTGCATTGCGAAAAGGCTTCTTGTCCTTTGGTTTCAGCATCGTCTGGGATGAGCTGGTCTCCTCAGTGGTCTGCAGCGACACATATTAGAATAAAATCTTTATTGTCACTGTTACAAGAACAAGAAAAGGCAGTTTGGCATCTCTCCATGTGTGTGAGGAACACAATAGCGTAAGTATTATCTAGGGGTGCAACGATACACAAAATTCACGGTTCGGTTCGATACTTTGGTGTCACGGTTCGATATTTTTTTGATACAAAAAAAATGTTCATGCTTTTTTAATTTGTCATTTATTAAAATTATAAATATATATTTTAACTCAAAAGTACAGTTTTTAAATTTAATGTTGCTGAAACAACAAAGTAATAAAAAATAAATCTATCTGATGGAGGAATCCCTCATCTTTGGAAAAGAGAGTTTATTACAGAGAAATGTCTCTTTCCAAAATAAAAGCTATACTATACGCTTCTTCTGCTATATTCTCAGCAGCATATTAAACATATCAGGTTTTCACATGAAAACCAAAATAGTTCCAAACATCAGATCTGAATGAGGGAGGGGGAGGTTCAGTTTCAGCTAGCGTTGAGGCAGTTGCCATGTTGCCACGAGCTTAACTTCTGTCCCTGTCACGACCCGATCCACACCGTAACGATAGTTACAGGTCAGAGTATCTGTTAAGATGTTAAGAATAATAAGTATCTCTTAAAATGTTTTCAATAATGAAACATTTAATATAATGTAGACAAAAACGAAAAATAAAAAGATAGCGACGGATCAGGACTCCCCGATCCTTACTGCGCATGTGCAGATGTTTTCTTCTTCTTTTGTTTGTTTAATGGCAGTTTACACCCCAGTGTACGGGGATACTGCCACCTGCTGACCGAGCGAATGAACCCTATTGTAAACTGAACTGGCGTCATTACAAACGTGTGTTAAATGTGATTTAGTGATAGTCGAGTGTGTTTATGCTTGTCTGTGTGGAGAGGATTGTTGGAATAGTGATGATGATGTCCGCTATCACTGTCAGTTGTCAGTAAACACTTAATCTGGCTGATGAATCTTCATGTGACATATTACAAAGTCTGTATTATTAGCTCTGTAATTAGGCGCCATTCTTCTTATTTTACGGCGCTGTTGTTCAATCGGGGAACGCTCTCTGTTGAGGAGAAAAGCATGAATTTGTTTGTATACGGATTATCCATTGCTTAAATGTCCCGGTAGTCAAAAAGGAGGCAGAGCTGTTGAGAAATGCTAGGAGCTAACTGGGCGCTAACCGTATCATTCAAATATATTGAATGTCGCAATGTTGGCAAAGAGAGGAAGTGACGTAAGATTTGCGCATGCAGGGTACCGATCGGGTTTCCGGAACGGATCGGGTAGTGACAGTCCCGCTAGCTTGCACTGCGCTCAGTGGATCTGCGCTCGACAGTGCAGCCTAGGCGGAGTAGTCGAGCGCAGATCCACTGAGCGCTCAACACAGACAGCATCGTCAGAAGAAAAGTTGATAAAATAAATAAAAATTTGTATTGTTTGATACATATGCATACCGAACCAAAAGCACTGCATCAAACGGTTCAATATTGATACGAGTATCGTTGCACCCCTGATATTTACACAATAACAGACACATTTACATTAGAACGATATGTACAAGTTATACATGAACCTGCACCTGCAGTAGTGCATGTAGCTAAACAGAAAAAAAATCATGAGTTCGAGGAAACTGTAAGTGTAGCTCACATTACGAGGTGAAACACTCGGGAATCAATCTGGAACAAGAAGTAGAAGCCAAAGATGACACCTGGCTGTACCCCTTCAACAAACTCATTACATTGTGATGTACGGCTGTGTGCAAACTGCGGGAAATCAGATCGCTTCTTTGTTTCAATGTGAGGCCACGTCAACAGCTACATGAGTAAATATACTTTAACTTCACAAGCTTTACTGAAACTGTCTAAATAACTTGTTAAATGAACAAGTATCATAACAGCCGCACTTTAAAGAAAAAGACTTGAGGACACACCCTTCCACAGAGCAGCACAAACACAGATGTTTCAGAGGAAGAATTACCTGAGAGAGTTTTGTAGCTCCTTTATAACTCTTCCCCTGCTGCATACTCTCCCACATCTCTATTTTCTGCCTCCTCCTCTCCTCTTCTTGCTGTCCACAAATTAAATAAAAACAGTGTTGACATCTGATATTGACAGAAAATCATCCTTCTTTGATTTTTTTACAAATTTACTACTCTACCAGTTTCTGTTTCTCTCTAAAGATGGACGCTTTGGCATCAAGCTCTTCTTGCATCTTCATCCTGGCTGCTGCCACAGCCTCTTCTCTCCTTTCCACCAGCGTTGGATCTTTATGTAACAAACAGAAATCGAAAGTTAAATCAGGACGATGCAATAACATATCTAATAACATATCTAATAACATATCTTCAAGAGAAATACAGGTTACCAAGGGCAGATTGTTCTATATACCTACAGATCAGAACCAGTTAGTCATAATTTTCATAATTTTGAAAAAGCAGTACCTGAAAAATCAGACTTGTGTCTAAGGACTTCCAAGTCAATAATATTGCATGACGTTGTAGCTATCGTACATTACAAGGACAGAGACAAACAAACATGGAAAGAGATAGAAAAGTTCAGAAATATGTGGAAAAGGTTTTTAAACGTCATGTGTCCCAAATTTGTTTCCAAAGACTTACAAAATGCATGACACCAGATCCCCTTTTGATTACATGGAGAACACAGCATCAACTCCTTCCCTACAGCCACCTGTGTGCACCTCAACCCCCTTTCTTCTCCCACATGTTTGCACTGAGTTGGAGATGCTCTGTATCTCATTGTACATCTGTATAGTGACAACAAGTGCATTCTATTCTATTCTGTTCTTTTCTATTCTTCTCTATTCTTCTCTAAGAATAATCTGTTGTAACTTGAAGCCTGGATAACAACAGTGACCGATACCCACGACCTAAACGGGATTCGATACATCAAAAAGAGGAAGGACTGGAGAACTTTGACTGGGCCTGTGATCCATTATTGTTGTAAATGATTTAATTCTAACATACCTGATCCAGGGTGAAAATGTAATTGCCCCCTAACCTAATTAATGGTTGTGCAACTCTTGCCAGCAAGAACCCCAGTGGATCATTTTCAGTAACAGCAATGCATATCTGACATTGCCTGGGGGGATTTGGGCCCAGTCTTCTTTGCAGACTTCTTTGCAGACACTGAAGAGTTTGAGGATGAATAGTCTGTTTAAGGTCATGTTGAAACATTTTAATCTGACTTTGATCAGGACACTTTAAAAACATATTTTTTTCCTAAATGAATCATTTAGAGGTGTGAGTGTGTTTCAGGTCATTGCCAATAACCCAAGTGTGCTCAAGCTTCAGGGTACAGACTAATTGCTGGAAGTTTTTCTGCAGGATTTTCTGGTACAGAATAGAACCACAGTTTAATCAGCTATGATGTTCAGGTTCGTCTGTTCCACTCTGCATGTCAAATATCCTTCAGCAAGATCCAACGTTAAGTTGCTCTCAGGCAGGCTGCATAAAGCACTTTGAGTGCTCAGTAGAAAAGCACTACATAAGAACCAGTCCATTTGCCATGTTTGACTTTTGGTATGATGGTCTTTTTATGAGGCAGCACGGTGGTTAGCACTGTTGCTGCACAGCAAGAAGGTCCTGAGTTCAATTCCACCATCAGGTCTTTCTGTGTGGAGTTTGCATGTTCTCCCCGTGTTTGCGTGGGTTCCCTCCGGGTACTCCGGCTTCCTCCCACCGTCCAAAGACATGCAGCTTGTGGGGATAGGTTAATTGGATAATCCAAATTACCACTAGCTGTGAATGTGGGAGTGAATGTGAGTACGAATGGTTGTCTGTCTGTGTGTTGGCCCTGCGACAGACTGGCGACCTGTCCAAAAAATGTTCCAGCTTTGTCTCAGGCCACACACTATTTTTCCAGGCAGTCCTTGTCTGCCTTCTGAGCTAGAAGAGTTCTGCAGTTCTTTAGAGGTTGTTCTCGGTTCTTTTGTGACCTCCTCTACATTGATTCAGTCTCTGAGCAATTTTGGTAGGCTGGCCATTTCTGTTTACCACCATTCCAACGTTTCTCTGTTTGTATATAATGGCTTTTCTGGTGGCTTTGTAAACCTGTCCAGACCAATAAATTTCAATTACTTTATGTATCATCTGCTCTTGATTTTCTTTAAATTGTGTCATGATCTTTTAAGCTACCTCAACTTGTCAGAAAGGTTCTATTTAAGTCATCTTAAGACTGAGCTTCTCTCCTTTAGGGCGCAAGTATGTCCTCTACATTCGTCGCTTTGCGCACTTGCAATATCATAATATCGTTGCAATATCATCAGCACAGGAAGTCACTGCAGGGTTCTACTGAACGATAGGCATTACCGCCACATACACGCTTTTATAGGAAGAGAAGAAGTCAAAATAGGAAGCGAAGTCTTTGAGGAGTGCTTTTTGCAAAGAGTTTTCCACAAAGCCTCATGGTTTAAAAAGTCTTTCTACATCTCTAAATGTATACATTTGTATATCCCCAAGTTTCTGTGGTGGATTTAATTAAAATGGCAGTAAAACCATTACAGTCAGGGAAGGAAATATTTGAACCCTAATTCATTTTGTAAGTTTGCCCACTAACAAAGAAAGGATCAGCCTATAATTTCACTGGTAAGGTCATTTAGACAGTGAGATTCAGGACAATCACAAAAATGCATTTCATTCGCGCTCAATGGATGTGGCGCAACACACCGGGTTACAAAAATCGCTGAAGCACCACACAATGTGACGTTAAACTCAGAGCACGAACCAGTTAAAGGTGGTCAGCACCATACCTCCCTTGTGGGAAGAAAACAAATTTCCACCGCTTGGATCCGAGATCTCATTCTTTTGATGACGACCCAGAGTTTGTGACCATACACGAGGACAAGAATGTAGATCCACCAGTAAATGATCCAGCTGGAGGTAACAACTTGTTCCTTTCATCACTTTGCCTGGTTCTGCTGGAGGTTTCTTCCTGTTAAAAGGAAGTTTTTCCTTCCCACTGTCGCCAAAGTGCTTGCTCATAGGGGGTCATATGATTGTTGGGTTTTTCTCTGTATCTATGAAGCGCCTTGAGGCGACTTTTGTTGTGATTTGGCGCTATATAAATAAAATTGAATTGAATTGAATTGAACTTTATCTGGCTGAAGACCATAACCTCAAACTTAGAGGTGCTTCTTCACACTCAGCTGTTAATTGCCACAGAGCGTCCTCCACCCACGAGGAACAAGCTCTCACTGTCCTGCTGTAGCATCAGATTGTTTACTAGAAGCTGCACTTTCTGCTGATATAACTCTTATCTTTGTAATCCTGTAGTACGAATATAAAGTGAGTTGTGCTGACCTTGTGAGGCTGGTGGCGCTGGGCTGTGCTGGCTTGATCTCCTCTTGTTCAGGTGCAGAATGAGCAGGTAGAACATCACAGCTCCAAACACCAGGAACCAGCCATACTGGGCCACGAACTCCTCAACTACAGTCATTCAATTACAACAGAAATAAACAATAATCGAAGTAGCTGTGATATTTTTAACAACGAAACGATGGAAACGACATTTTTTTCCAATAAATACAATCTTAAAAGAATAAAATAGTAAATATTTGGGGGTTTATCTACAGCTCAACATGTCGCCTTCATCCCACCTTAACACGAGCTACCGTGGAGCGACAGATACGTCCTACGAACGTTAGTAACTGTATTCCTTATTCTTTATTGTTTAAGTTGGTTAATTAAACGTACAAGCTTACCCGTCAGGCTTAGGGAACTCAAGTCTTGGTTTTTTAAGGGCGGCTTCTTCACATGGAAAGTGGACTCATCGTCTTCGATCGTTACATCATCCATCCCGCACTCAAACGAGCTTCCGGCACAAACAGCGTCGTACGGAGCAGTCTTCTGTTAGCTCGTATGGTAACTTGTTTCTTTTCCAAAGATCTTCTTTAAAACTTGCTACACAAAATGTAGATGTTATTTACGATGACGTGTTGGCGGAAGCCAGATGAATCATTCGAGCGCACGACCGTGTCACGCAAAAGAGGTCACTTCCTCTTCATACCTTTCACAATAAAAGTTAGAGACACAGATCATCAAACAAATTTAAATGTTGGAAAAAGATAAAACAAGTAAACACAAAGTGCAGTTTCTAAATTATTAAGGTTACAAAAGAGCTCAGAACAACACCAAAGAATACTATATCATCGTCATCAGGAGGGGACGATGCAAAGCAAAGGAAGTCTATGTTTTACCTCGTGGGGTGCAGGGTTGCTGTTGGTGGGTTGTTGCTGATAGTGCTGGAGGGCTGAGACTGTGGACATTAAAGTCTCCAAAGGAGAGCTGGTAGCTGATTAAACAAGTGTTATGGGATAATAATAAAATGCAAAGATCTGTGACATGTGGCTTGGAACCATGAGGCTCTGCCTGTGACTCACTCTCTTCCTCCTTCACTATCCTCATCTCATCTACCGCTGTCCGTTTGCCATCTGAGAACAAAGCACAATTTGTTATTGCATTAATCTGTTATTTTATTATCCACACTTAACAACTCTGCACCATTAATCCACAATAAAGTAATGATAGAAAAATGTTATAGAACCAAAACATTGTAGTTGTGTTTATTATTGTTTTTATACTTGAACACCTCTGCAATGCAACAGCTGGTACATGTGTTATTGTTACCTGTGCTCTTTGTAATGCAGCTGGTGAGAGATCCACTGTTTCCTCCTCCTCTCCTTACAGGGCCGGTCTGACAGTGTTATATCATGAGTGATCATTTTAAAATATCTATACACATAAAACATGCACACCCACATGCATGTACAGTGACATATTATACCTTCTCCAGAATACTTTACATACTACAGCAACAGGTTTCGATCATGGTGCTGATCCGGAATCATTTCCTTGTTATTTATTTCCAGTGCTATAATAATAAAGTAATAATAAAGTAAGAAGAGTTTTTTTTTTAAAAGTAATAAATATAAAATAATGTATTTATAATGATTCAGTTTGTTTGACTGTCCACTCGGTGCAAGGCTTTCTGCCTTATTAAATGCTTAAACTTTAAAGATAATAATTTTGCACTTGTCATATTTGAAATATAAATCTAATATAATCTGTTTCTTGATGTATTTTCTTTAAAATAGATGAAATATCTTCTGCTTGTTGCTTTTCCTTAGTGATGGTTTCTTAGCAGCTGTTTGACCATAAAGACCTGATTCACACAGTCTGCTCTGAACAGTTGATGTAGAGATGTGTCTGCTACTGGAACTCTGTGTGGCATTGATCTGGGGTGCTGTTTTGTGATTTCTGAGGCTGGTGTCTTGGATGAATGTATCTTCAGCAGCAGAGGTGACTCTTGGTCTTCCTCTTCAGGGGCGGTCCTCATGTGAGCCAGTTTTTTTGTAGCGCTTGGTGGTTGTTACGACTGCAGTTGGAGACACATTCAAAGGTTTAGCAATTTTCCAGACTGACTGACCTTCAGTTCTTAAAGTAATGATGGACTGTCGTTCTCTTTACTTAACTGATTGGTTCTTGCCATAAAATGATTTCTAATAGCTGTCAAATAGGGCTGTCAGCTGTGCAAACAGACATCTGTACAACACAACTGATAGTCCCAACCCCATTAAGAAGAATTATACAAATATAATTGTAAATATTTTGTACAATATAAAAGAAAAAAGAGACCCAGGACTGTTGAGCAGGTAGAATTTATATGAGACAAGAAAGAGACAAGTTTCCTCTCCCAAAAGTGCAACAACACCTTATTTCCCAGACATTTGATTGAGTGTTGTTAAAAGAATCCAGGATGGTATACAATGGTAAATACGGCCCTGGTGGCCCTGATCCATCCATTTTCCTCCTCTTATGCAATTCACAGTCACTTCAGACTGTAAGACCACACTGACCAACCCATGCAACACCTGGACTGGCTACAAGAAAGCCCTCAATCCTTCATATAGGAATCCTGGAATGCTTAGAACTATAGAAGACAAACAGGACCGAAAGAGTCTTCATCAGGAATTTGATGGGAATGTGGTCAACGACAAAAGAGAAATTGAGGGGATTGTACTGCCAGAAGTCCCGAGGAGTCAGGACTTGCCTTTTACCTCTCTCCCTTTACCCCCAACCAGTTGAAATAGATGACTGATACTACCTGAGCCGGATTTTACAGAAGGTTTCTTCCTGTTAAAAAAGGCTTTTCCTTACCACAAACATGTGATCATTGGGGGGCGTCTGATTTTTGTTATTTTCTCTCTATCATTGCAGGGTCTTTACCTTATAATATAAAGTGTGACTTGCACTATAGAAATAAACTTGAATTGAAATGACATGTATATGGGAGGTGTACTTTGTATTGCAGAATTAAAAGTAAACATGGTGATATTTTGTGCTCAGTGTTTTTTATTATCTCAATTGAAAACACAAACAAGAAAAATCTTGAAAATAAATCTTTTTCATTTTTTTTAAACTGTTAATAACAAAGGATTTTTGTCATTTACTTTCAGAATGTTCAGTTTGACATTTTTGATAAATAGGGAAACCATTGTTTCATAAGAGGGTGGTGTGTGTCAAAAAAAGACTTTCATGAGGTTTTCCCAGCAGATCGTTGCAGTTCACAGAAACCGTCAATTTAATGCACGTCAGAAGCGCTTTTTATTGTGACTTATTGACGTGGCCTAAAAAGAAACATGCTGTAAAATCTTCCACAATGAAAACAAGGCACAGTTTTCGACGTGGTGACGAACACCACCACAATCACTTGGGGGCGCTAGAGTTCAGAGAACAAGCATGCTGCATTTATGGACGTCAGACTTTCAAAACTTTATTGTGACTTGTTCTTTTATCGGCCACAGATAAAGATAAAAGACGAATCTTAATAAATGACGGTGTAATAAAATGACATACTGATACAAATTTTTGTCTTGGAAAAACGATTTTACGTTAATAGGCTTTTACATGTCACACTTAGCATTATCAGCATGTGTGTACACAATCAAGCAATGTGACTTTTGTTAGAGCAGTTTCACGCAATAGCTTGTGCATTAGTGACACTTATAGTCACTAACTATATAACTACTACTGCTTTAATATAAAGTTTTATTAACTATGGCAGAAAAAAGCTACGCTTTGGCTACACAGCAGATGAATTTAGACGTGTGAGTGTGGTTTCCCACGCAGTTTAAAGGCAGCACCGTCGGGCCCACGGGGGAGGAGGCGATTAGAAGATTTCTACGGAACTGCCGTTGGGTCAAACCACTGTTAAACCCTTCGCGATCATTCTTGTCGACAGACATTCTTGCCATGTCTAGATAATGGTGAGAGTCGGACCACTACTGAACGCTAAGTGATAAAAAGCTGCTGCGCTTTTCGATCGCTGTTAAATTCGTCCATGATCGGCAGCGGGGGACAGCTTGATCGCCCGAAGGACCAACGGCAGAGAATTGTTCAAGTGACGGCTTCAGTAAGACTGTTGCGATGCTACGTAGGCATCTGGAAGAAAAGGGCTTTTCTACCATGAGAGATTGCGCGTGAGCCCGGTTTTCTGGCGGAAAACGAGCTCTGTCGACCCAGTCTGTAGTCTTTGTATCGAGACCATCGAGTCTTGCTTATCGCTTTTACCGACAGAGCTAATGAAGTTTGGGGGAATGGCAGGTCGAAGTCGAAGAGCCTGGTTTAGTGTTCTGTTGGGACTGGTTGTTGGGTTCACACTGGCTTCCAGGCTGATTTTACCCAAGGCGAGTGAGTTGAAGAAAGCTGGACAGAAAAGAAAAGCCAACTCTGCCGGGTGTGGGCTTAACGGGGGTCTCGGAAAGGAGTACGGTGGAGTCTTGTGGCCTGAAGTTAACGGTTCACCGCCGACCGAGAAATCTGCTTCCAGATCGAACAATTTCCTATTTGTTGGTGTCATGACTGCCCAGAAGTACCTGAACAACCGTGCCGTGGCAGCACACAGGTATGTGACTCACAGAACAATGCCCAAACCTTAATTTAATATAAAGAAATAAACTTGGAAACAATGGTGCACGGGCCTCTTGTACAGTAGCCTCTTTAGTTAACCGGCTATACGTATTATAACGTGAAACATAATAATATTTATATGTTAGCACAAAAATATGCCACATTATGTCTTATGTGAAATGTATAGCAATGCTACCAGCTCGTATGGAGAGTAAAACTGATGTAAAACTGCTTTAACTTCGGCGTGGTTGTGGCTAAGGAGGTAACGAGATCGTCAGCTGTAGATCAAACTGGATCACGACGAAGTTGATCAGAATTTCTTCTTTTCGTGTTTTTTTTTTAACATATTAGCAAACATTTGACCCTCTGTTAAGCAGACATACCTGATGGCAAACAGACAGGAACAACCTTTAACTTTTAAAAATATTTTTCTAACAAAAATATCCAAAATCAGTCTCTGCTTGCTGAAAAGTGTGACCAGTTTTTTGAGAGCTTTACTTGCATGTAGTGCCCACTTCAAATTTAAATTGGATTCAAGTCTGGACATGTACAGGGTAATACCATAAATCCAGTTTTTGTTTTTTCACCTTTCAAGCCATATTTTGGTTAATTTACTGCTGTGCTTAGGACGGTGATTCCTTTTTAAAGTTGTAAGTCCAGTTCAATTAAATTAAATTAAATTTACATAGTCCCAATTCACAACAACCTCAAGTCATTTCATATTGGTATAGACCCTACAATTTAGAAGAAAGAGAAAACTGAGTAAAACCCAACAGCCAGATGATCTTTTATGAGCAAGTGGTTAAGGACAATGAGAAGTAAAAATAAAAAATGTTTCAACAGACAGTTCTGGCCATGACCCAGGCGGAAAGAAAAGAGGAAAGTGCTCTTCTTTCTTTAGTAGCACAGTACTGTAGACAGCATCTGTGCCAAAAACTGTAGTTCATCTGGAAGTGATAAGAGCACATGGTACACGTTGTTTTTTTTGTTTTGTTTTGTTTTAAATGGTGAAGAAAAAAGATGGAACTGTGACTGCAGTGAACAAAAGCAGTTCATAGTGTAAGATAATGTCTGAGTCTGACATGTTGTAAGGGTAAGTATTTAAAAGAAGTGTTACCTTTCAGGTTACTCTACATTAAAGATTACTTTTGCCTTTATGTTTATTTTTGGAGAGGAACCATATTCCATCAGTTTCAGTGTCATTAAAAAGTTTCGATTTACAGTTTGAAATAATCTTTATTGTCCTTTACTGGCCAGTAATTCCCACAGAACTCGACTGTGGTTGTGGTGATGTTGAGGCATAATGTGTAGATAGACACCCTGTATGTGTGTATGTTTGTAGAAAGAGGCACATACATGGTTTCCTAACTTATTTAATAAATAATACCATACACAGTTTGTGACAGTAAAAAAACAAAGTAATACTTTCTCTACATCTTGTGAATTCCTTATGAACTAATACTTTACCATCTTGGACTGAAGCTCTTGGTATTGCTTTTCTTTTTTTATATACACTGCTAGGCCTTGATACAGCTACTCTACTAACTTTCCAAACAATTTAGCTTTTGTCTATGCTTTTACACTAACTTTCTTCTGATTGGCTGTTCCTTACTGTTTCCAGAGTTGAGATGTCCACATCTTCTCTAACTTGTCTCACAGCCTTTGGTATTTCTCAAGCTGCTGGTATGGATGACCTGATATCCTCGTGTTGGTGTTGTTCCCAGATCATCATGAAAATGTTGTTCCAGGTTCAACATTGCAAGTGACCAATCACATTATTGTGACGTTATTCTTTTGCGCACCAACCCATTCATGCATTTATGAAATTCCAACGTTGCAAGGACAATATCAACTCTGCTTAGCGTTTATTAAAGGGTTAGGTTTAGGGTCCGTTGATCGGCGGACAAAGGCGGTTTCTCGCAGCTTAAGTACAGTTTTTTGTTTTACGCCGGTTTTTCCCGAAGTCGCAAAAGTATGACATCACAACATTCTGATTGGTCACTTGCAATGTTGATCCTGGAACAACCTTTAGTATGATGATCTGGGAACAACACCAACACAAGGATATCAGATCGTGCTGCTGGTATAGCTATATCGTCACAATGGGCGTCTTCCTCTGCTTCTCCACAGCTGCTATGTCATTGGTCACCTACCACCAGCTTGTCCGTCTATACCTGGAAGTCTCACAGGATTTTAGCTTGGTCATTCTCAACCAGCCTAGGGTGTGTATCCCATTTTGACCTCGGGACTTCTAGACCATACTCGGCATAGATGTTCCTTTATACTATGCCAGCCATTTGGTAATGGTGTCCCAGTATGCCCTGTCTGTGCTGAAGTGTGCATCTTTGCACAGGCTGCACCTGGGGTCTTGCCTGGTGTGGTAGACCCCAGACTCTATCGCTCTGGTGCTTAGGGCTTGTTCCTGTGCTGTCTTTCAATCCAACTTTGGTGCAGCCATAGGATTAGCTACTTTTTCTATTGACCGGTGAAACTCGGCGTGTAGCGGCACATGAACAGTTACGGCCATTTTCCTGAAGTACTAATGGCTCTATGTTGTTTTATCCTGCATAGTGCTTTTGGCACTTACTTGTCCTCAGCTTTCTATCTTCGGCAGAGAGTACAGTTATAGGGTGCTGGACGTGAGATGAAAGCATCCATACGTAGTAAGGAGCTTTCTTGTCTTGTCATGATGATGTCTAAGGCAGACGTCATCATGACAAGAGCAGGACAGGGAGGAAAAAAGAAAGGTGGGGGATAGGGGGAGATAAAATAAGAGGATAGAGTACTCTGGAAGAAAAAAACAAACCTACAGCATCTGGAACACAAAATACAGAGACGTATAAATCAGCAATGTTCTTGTAGTGTGAGAGAGAGAGAGAGAGAGAGTGTTTCCATTAGTACCTACTCTGATCAACTCAGATTGAGTGGTTTTCCATTACAATCCAGCACCACCTAATGTGCGTGGTCGCTGTAATGCAGCTTAGCGTTGGTGGCGTAATTAATATGCGACATGAAAGGTACAACAAAGGTGGCCATCGAGGCAAGAATATACCCGCTGCCCGGACACGGGGAGTGGTGGTTTTGATTTTTGTAAATGAGACGCTCTTGTGACTCATCGAGTGATGCCACTGACCAGCCAATCAGTGGCATGCAGTCAGACATCATCATATCTTTGTACCTGCTCGTATCGCTGTGACCTATGACACCCGAACAGTGACAAGTCCATCCGATCCACACAGCTTCTGCACACCTATCCCAGCAGTAGAAGGAAGCCCCAGATTGGGTGCCCACGTCCACAGCGGTGCTGCCGCATTACAGCCAGCAAAGCCGCCTAAATGGCCTTATACACTGTGACCTACGTGGAGCTGATGAAAGGCTTTTTCACAAAACTATTATTCTCAGTCCAGCCACTTTATACCTGGATCTCTAGAGTTACCTGACTGTAGTGGAGTAGTTGTGGCATTTCGAAAGTTACAATTCAGAGGCAGGACTGTTAATTTATCCATCCGGTCCTGGGGCTCTGTTGTTTAGGAGATGGCGTAGGGCTTCATGGAATTTGGATATAGAAAGAGGTGAACCCAGAACCACAATCTGTTCGTCATTTAATTTTGGTGCATTTGTATTGTTAAGAAAGTTTGCAATGTCTGCATTGGAGGGACTAATCTGTATAAAGTCTTTAAAAGATTCATTTATTTGTTGTCGATCATGAGTAATGTTCCCAGTGGAATCCTTTATAGAATAAATAGGTTTTTTCTTCCTTTTATAGCTTTAACAAGCTCTTTAGCGAGGACTTTTCCAGAGTAATATAGTAATACTATGTTTAAAGTCCTCCAAATGCAGCCTTTGCATCAGAAATTTTGTTCTCTCGTTAAATATTTCATTTTATTCTAGTTTTCTCAGATTGTTAAATATATATTCTCTTGTCGTGAGCATAGGTATATTCTAATGATTTAATTGTTCTATTTCTAATACAAGCGGGGGTGGGGTTCTTTCTTCAATGAGCAGTAAGATAATGTTTTGCCACACATTACTGCTTTTCTTGCTTCCCATAGAACACATGGCGATATTGCTGGTAGGTCATTATTATCTAAATACGTTACCCACTTGTTTTTGAATTATTTAAGGGAATCTTGCTCTTTCATTAATGATGTATTAAATCTCCAGGTCCTCGTGTCAGAGAGATTGGTTCCATCACTCTCAGCAATCATTCACCAGCGTCTGAGTGTCTGTGATATCACTTATAATTGAGCTGCTAACTAAAGATAATCTAAGTGAGATTGTAAGTGCTGTACTCACCAGCAGTCAGTGTACCAGTGGCCACTCTTTCAGTGACGAGCATTTGCACTACTGGCAAACAATGCTGTAAGTTTTAGTCATTACGCAACTGTACTGTTTAAAAACCTGCAATCACTGAGACTGAAGAAGTCACTTGAATGGGTTTTAACTAGAAGCCACATACACTTATTCACACAGCACTTAAATGCCTTAAATGATTTCTCTCACGCTCTGATGGATGCATCAGGAGATGTTTTGGGGTTTGGTATCTTGTCCAAGGACATTTTAACATGTGCACTGGATAAGGCAGGGATTGAACCACCAACCCTCTAGTTAATACAGTTAGTACCTCCTCAGCTGCAGCCACCCACAAGGAGGACGTCATTAGACTAAAAAACCCAAATAAACCTAATCGAAACTTTAGAAATGGCTGTGTCACCAGTCTGGTACACTGGCCGGATATGCAACACCATACTTGTGGTTAGCAAATATGCAATTTGTGGTTAGTATCTTGCCTAAGGATATTTGGCATGTAGACTAGAGCAGCCAGGAATCGAACCACCAACCTCCCATCTAGTAGTGTCTGCTGTAGCCTCAGAGCAAAGTCGAATATTAAGGCTAAAAAGACGAGGAAATTGTTGAAGAGGACTTTAGTTATGTGGAGAGTTTTCGGCCGTTTGGACAAAGAAGCAGAGTTCTGCAAACTGTCAAAAGTGTTCCCAAAAAGGCAGGTAACACCATAAAATGTTAACATCTTAAGTAGTGCCGCCCTTGCACTGTGCGCAGTTGACAATACACGTGCACAATGCAATCCACAGACGATACAGAATTTTATTTGCACAGATATACTTTTTCCCAGTCCATGCCTTGTGACACAAAATAAAGTGACACAGTGATATCACCAATGCAGCCGCCCATTTTATTCTAAAAGACATTATACCAGTAAGCACAGTTGAAAATGTTGGATTTTAAGCATGTTTTTAAAGTAATTGAATTCAAGTTGCCAACTCTGTAGCCATGAACATTTCTTTCAGACGGCCGGTGCCCTGCTGTGAAGAGGTTAAAGAAACAGTTGAACAGCAAAGTCAAACATTGTTACCATATCGGATTTGTGGTCAGTCACAGGAGCCCGTCCAGTGAGAGACTGAGATTACCAAAAAGCACCACTGAACCACACAGGAAGTCATTCCTGCCCGTGGCATCTCCCTGCACAACTCCTCCATCTAACACACTGTAAACACTGCAATAGTTACAGCCTTTCTGCACATGACGAAGTTTACAGGTCGAATATTAATCATATATATTCCACCGCTGTAACATTCGCTGTAACATGCGATTTGTATATATTAGTGCAGTTTGAATTGAACGTTTGTCAAATCTGTAACATTCTATTATTTAAATAGTTTAGTCTGTTACTGTTACACTCTTGGGGCAACTGTAACTGTGTATTTTCTCAGGGATTAATAAAGAATTCTGATTCTGAAGATGAACCTCACAGTTTGCTTTATTGAGACACTTTTGGATCTCTCGTGTATGTAAATGTATTGATTTTTTTTTTTTTTTTTTTTTGTGGTAGGTAAATAACAGAATCGCTGAATTTGTCAGTTTTGTTTATTTTGTCCTTTGTTCACATTAGAAAGTTGTTTCCCAATAATCCAACACAATTTGAATCTATACAAAATAAATTGCAGAGTGTTGTTTTGTTTTATTTTATTTTATTTTGTATTAATGTCGGCTGTAGTCATGTGGTCCTGAACAGACAATCTGTTTTTCTACTTTGTTTGTTTTCTTTTGTAACAGTCAATGCTTTTGTTTTCAGATTCAGATTTCAATTAAGATTTTAGATTTTCATACATAGTACACTTGTATAATATTCTCTAGTATGTGGTCACTTTGGGAGGTAGAACAGATTGTCTACCAGTCTGAAGGTCAGTGGTTTACTCTCTGGCTCTTCCAATCTGCAGGGCTTTATACTCTCTCAGATTCAGCAAAATCTATCGGACAAAGGATGTTCAAAATGGGTCTTGCAGACTCAAAATATGCCTATGCTATAACCTACTGCACAGGCAAATCCTATGAGAACTATATGTATGGTATGGGATCTTGTATACCTGTCCAGAGGTTCTGGCAGAGGATGTGAAGACTGATCCACATGATTTAGCTGCTGTATCCCAACCTCAGCCAAGCTGTGCATCTTAGGTGACATAAGTGAATTAGATATGGAAACGCAGTCCTCATTGGCCTATGCACTGCTCAGAAAACCAGTTTGTGTACTACTCAATGTAGAAATGTATTTCTAGATCACAACAGTTTGGAGAAATGTCTGCCACCTTTAAAAAAAACAATTGGTTGGTGGACGCATGGTTGTTATCCTCGGATCTTCAGTTCTCTTGGGTGCGGTGGATTTCCTTGTCTGCCTCTGGCTCTCATGGGGTGGGATTATTGCAGTCTCTCACCTTCACTTTGCAAGTCCGTTATATGACAAACACATTCACGTCCTCTTCCTCTCTCACGCACGCAGATGGTTGTTTGGTTTTGTTTTGTTTTTAATTGTTACCGAAGACAATCTGAAGACAGGAAAACCCCCGAAGAAGCAGGACCTGCTCCAAAACATGCCTGTAATTAATAAACAGCTACATTTTGAACCTCTTGAATTCAAGCTGAAAGTGTGCACTTCAACCATAACTTCTTTGATTTAAACTCCGATGTGGTGCTATACAGAGGCAAAATGACTAAAACTGTTATTGTCACAATATTTGATGCTTAGCAGGAATATTATTGAAAGGTTATGATGCAAATTAGGAATATCACAATGGGTTCACACTAAAATATGAGCTTTCTACCTCTGAAATAGCCGCTGGTTTCTAAATGCTGATGATGTCAGTATTGAACATTTATGACTGTCATCTGTTTCAGCCATACCCAGATGAATGTACCGAGTGTGTACTCTGCAGAATACACACTTGTTTTTGGTTGGGTCATCATAACACCAGTCCTCTCCTTTTGTCTGTTTGTGTTCATCACAGGACATGGGCACAGACAATTCCAGGTCGTGTGGAGTTCTTCTCCAGTGAAGGATCTGACACCTCCATACCGATCCCGATAGTGGCTCTGAAGAATGTAGATGACTCATACCCTCCCCAAAAGAAGTCCTTCATGATGCTTAAGTACATGCATGACTATTACCTGGATAAGTATGAATGGTTTATGAGGGCTGATGATGATGTCTACATCAAGAGTGAGAAGCTCGAGAGCTTCCTGCGCAGCCTCAATAGCAGTGAGGCCATCTTTCTGGGTCAAACGGGAATGGGGGCCCGGGATGAGCTTGGGAAACTGGCTCTGGAGCCTGGGGAGAACTTCTGTATGGGTGGGCCAGGCGTCATCATGAGCCGTGAAGTTCTTAAGAGGATGGTACCCCATATCAGAGAGTGTTTACAGGAGATGTACACTACCCATGAAGATGTGGAGGTGGGCCGGTGTGTCAGGAGATTTGCAGGTGTTCAGTGTGTCTGGTCGTATGAGGTAAGGTGTTTGTTTATTTATTTATCTGTGTAGTAATTTAGTTGTTGTACACAGGAAGTGTGAGGTGCACGGGAGTTATGGGTGGATGTGAGTGTATGTGGGCAGAGGAAGTGGTACAGGATTTATCTGGAAGAATTTAAGACCGATTTAGTGTAACATGCTGTTGTCTCTGAGGAATAAACTTCCATAAATTCACTTAGTAATCACAACAACAAAAAGGCTTCAGTATCTTTACTAGCTGTATTGGGATGCATTACAAAAGTGCTAACAGTGTATACTTTTAATGATGCCAGTTGACATAAAACATATTTTAGTGTAAAACAAGTCAAAATTGTAGCCAGCTCCATACAAGCTGACTCCCAGGCAACATTATGCTATTATAAAAGGAGAAATATACTTGCCTATATATGCTATTCTACATGCTTTTAAACCATTTAAAATCACAATTCAAAGTTTTATATGTGTTTTAGGCTTTAGTTTACTTCAGCCATATTCCATATAAATCAGGTATCATTCAAAAATAAAAATAGCTTCATATAGAGTCATGACAATAAAAGAATATGACTGTAAGGACTTAACAACATTACTTCAGTTATATTACACCAACATCTCTGATACATCAGCACTAAGGGAACACTGAATGACCTGGTGGGTTTTGTCCATAAAACTACTCATCTAAGATTACCACAAAGTAAAAGATCTCTCAGCAAAATTATGCAACATTTTAGGCACTATACAAACATTACTGATGAGTCACACATCAGTAATGTTTGTAGGCTGAGTGCATTTTTAAAACAATTTGTGCAAACTGCACTACAAGGTGGAATATTTGCAAAATCATGACTACCTCATGATATTTTGTCTCAAAAATGAACCCTATGAATATGTCAGTGCCATTAGGATGAAATTATTGTGTCACCAACATTTTAATGTTAGACATATAATGTTAACAGCCTCTGTAAACTAATGTCCTGGCTGCTCGAGGCTCCGTTTTCTCTGACAGTTTCAATCAAAATTAGAAATGCTGCTCTGAGACTGAAATAACCAATAGTGGGCCAAAGCCTAGCATAGCCTGTAACGTTATTGTGACGGATACATTTTCTGAGTGAACTTGACTTTAAGTGACTTACAGGTTTCTTTGAAACACTATTTCTTATATCCAGCTTCTTCCTTTGCGCTGCCGTCCTCCTCTCCTCCTCGCAGTGCAGGTTTGCCGCTGCTGAAACTAAACAGAGCTCCCTGAAAGGCTCAGCCAATCACATTGGCCATATTTGTCACATGACGTAGGACTCCAGTAGAGAACGTAATTTAACTCTTTCTGCACCGATGGGTGAATGAGACGCTGACAGATCGTTTTTCTTTTCTTTCTGTCGGTTTTGTTTTTCTTTACTCGAAGAGATCAAATTATTGGTGGGGACGTGTCCCTTCTGTCCATGCCAAATCTACGCCCTTGGTGTCGGGGATGAAACGTGCAAACTCAGCAGCACCCTCTCTCATATTTTTCCCTCAGTGTGTCATTGCACTGGAGCTCAATCAGCTCCATTTGGAGGTTTGGTGGTGCGCTTTCCACATCAACTCCAAAAGGATTGGCAAGTAGTTCAAACCTGCTTCTTTGAGCTTCAAAGTCAGCAAATCGGCAGCCAGTATGTTGAGCGGTAGAGAGCTTCTCTTTCGTGGTCTGGCAGCTGGGGAAGTGGCTCAAGTTTTCTTTCTGCATCTGCGTCTCCCACAGACTCAGCTTGGTTTTAAACGCCGTCACCGTACGGTACATATCAGAGATGACACGCCCCCGTCCCTGCAGCTGCAGGTTGTGATGTTGCACAGAAACGCCATTTCACACATAAATGTTTCATCTCGAAGCTCTGTTGTGTCTTTCCTTTTGCTTTCCATGAACAGACAGATCTCCTCACGAAGCTCGAAACATCTTTGCAGCACCGTTCCCTGGCTTAGCCATCGCACATCTGTGTGATAGGGCAAGTCACCGTACTCTGTATCTAACTCTCCCAGAAATGCCTTGAACTGGCGGTGATTTAAACCTTTGTCTCTGATGAAGTTAACTGCACGCGTTATGATGGTCATCACATCCATTTTCAAGGCTTTGCCACATAACGACTCCTGGTGTATGATGCAGTGATAAGCTGTCAGCTCCTCTGACAGTTTCGTCCTGCATCCTCTCGCGTATCCTTGCCACCAATCCACTCCTGTGTCCACACATCGCGGGTGCTCCGTCTGTTGTCAATCCCACAGGTTTTTCCCAAGGCAGTCCCATCTCATTTACACATCTGGATACCTCTTCATACAGATCTTGTCCTGTAGTCGTGCCATGCATCGGACGTAACACCAAAAACTCTTCTGTTACGGTCAGGCTGGAGTCCACTCCACGAATGAAAATTGACAACTGGGTAATGTCAGTTGTGTCAGTGCTCTCATCCACAGCAAAGGAATATGCAATGAAATCTTTCCCCTTTTCCACAAGCTGTTCTGTTAGATTGGACAGCTGGTCTACACGTTCAGCAGCGGTGTTTCTGCTCAGGCTCATGCAGTAGTTTAATGCAATCAAAAATGAATATGAAGCATTTTACGTTCCGTACCGCTCAATGTCACACAGTGAAGGAAAGCGCTCATTTTTTTTTTTTTTTTTTTTTTTTTTGCCTGTCCCGTTTGGCTCTTTTGCCATCAGAATTATTGTCTAAAGGCGAAGAAAGATGCCCAACGGATTTTCTTTACCAAATTGACCATCCCAGCTTTGCCGTAATGGTCCATTTGATTCACCTTTTATTCTTTATTTTATTTTCACTTGCTGAATACGGGACAGACTTGACTGGGGGAAAGAAAAGGGAGAAAGAAAGAGGGAAAGAAAAACAGTTGAGAAGAGGGACGGGGGAGAAGGGCAAAAAACAGAATAAGCAAAAAAAAAAAAGAAAAGAAAAAAAATACATGTATCGATCACCTGGATCACCTGTTGAGAAAGAAAAAAGAAAACAAGCAGAAGAAAACGAGAGTAATACAATAAACAACATCACAATGATATATGTGAATATGACAGTAAATACTAAATATTAAACATTATTGTGCAGCACGTAAGATCGACAGCACAGTGTGCTTTGAGGTAGGAGCCAAAAAGGGTGTAGTTTGTGTGTGTGAGCACCCGTGTGTACACCTGTGAGCATGGACGCGCTTGTTTTCTTAAAAGGTTCCCTCATGTAATGATCTGCTAGAGGGTGTGGGGGGGCCACTGCCCCGTCCTCCAGGGCATGAAGCAGGTATGGAGGAGATCAAAACTCCAGACATCCAGAGGCCCCCAGAACACAAGAGACCAAGGAAGACCAACAGAGGGGCAGCCGTGCCACTGTCCCAGAAAGAGCTGAGGAGAGTCCCAGACGAGGGGTCACCCAGGAAAGCGCTCATTAATAAACCGAAATAATAATAAAGTGTATTTGAAACCGTTTCCTCCTGCCGTTACCTTAACGGACATTATACCCAACCGAGGCTCCAAATGTCTAACTACTCATGAAACTATAATGCTTCTAAAGCTCACAAAACAACGAAGAATGTTATGTCTTAACGATGTACAGAGTAAAATATATCTGCCACACTGAAGCATCAAGGGTTTCATCTAGCTGGTGCTGGAGGTTTTAGTTGCATGGAAGCCAATTTCTATTGTTAAGAGAGGGAAAAAAAAGATGTCTCAAATGCAAAAGTAGAACCACAGAATTGTTCCTGTGGTTCTGTCACTGCAGTAAAGGCCTTACTGGCTGTCCAGAGGCATTTAGAGACATTTAACCAAGTCTGGATCTACTCACTGTCCTAGTGCGTCTGGTGAGACTGATTCCAATCAGCCATGCTTTCTCGCGTTTAGCCTCGTGTGGCTGTGTTAGGGGATGTAGTAAGATCCAGACGTCTGTCACACTGAGTTTATCTGTTTACTGTTTGCTGTTACTGTTAGAACCAGAATTTCCTGTGATTTCTAGTGATGCAACAAAGTGTAGGCAGTGTCTGTGTTTGGCTGCTGTTACTGAAACAGAGATTTCAAATGTCTGTTAGCAAATATAGTATAAAATCTCGTTTTCTATCATAATTCAGTCTCATTGTGGAAAGAACCACAGTCTGTGACAGCACCTTTAACAATCAATACCTATAACATGATTAATCAGGCCTATAAATGTTTTTGTCACAGAACCACAAACTGACAAATGAACGATTCTCACAAAGTTCTGGCCACTGACAGAGCAGTGATGCCATAAATAGCTTTTCTTTACCAATGAACTTCATTAAACTGCAGTCAACAGATAAAGAGCCCTCAATAAAGGCATCTGATGTAGTCTGTAGTTGTGTTTTTGATGGATGACATTGATCTGCTCAGCAGTACAAAGACTGTTTCTTCTCCTGCATGCATGCCAGCTCAAAAACAAACTTCCAACCATGCTAATGGGAATCACAAGGCTGCACTGCTTTGAATCCTCCTCCTAATCCTAATTTTTACTGAGTGGTCAGCAGGGCTGTCAAACCAGCGCACTCTGTAATGTGCTGCTCTCCACCTGCCAACAACCACACCATTATATTTCTACATGCATGTTCTGAGCAGGGCGGTTAGCACAGGGTCTGTAACATAATATAACAACTTTGCTGGCCATTGAATGGGTGGATGCAAGCTGGCTCTTCAGGTTGCATGGTCGTTATAGGTTTTCTTGATATTGTCTTTTCTTCTAGTTAACACCACATACAGGGTAACAGTCTTTGTCTAACTTACAGATTCACTAGTTCCAGTTCCACAGGTGGGATTACTCTAATTCTTGGTCACATGGGGATTTTCCAAGTCCTGTATTAACACGTTCAACTCGGTGCAGTATTGTTTTTCTCACTCAGCAGTATTGTTTTTCTCACTTCTGAGAGCTAACGGCTAACAGCAGTGGATGCTCAGATGGCTTAGAAGCATATACTGGTTCACTTGATTGAATATATGATTTGGTCAGCTGGCAAGTTCTTCTAGATTTGTGTGAATAGAACCAAATTGGCTACTTTATGGGCCATTGTAAGAGCACATAAACAGGATCTGCTCCAGTTTGGAATAAACTAATTCTAGCTTACAGACAGCTCTGTGGATGTCAGCACTTTCTATTTATCACACTGTTTGCTCCATAAAAGGCCTGCATCAAGGGCAGGAGGACGATATGTTTTCATAACTAAAATTGATTGCATCACTATTTGACAATCCTTGAGCTTTAAGATTAGAAGCAACGATGAGTTCTGAGGCTTAGCTAGCAGACAGAAAAACAGAGGCCACTGAAACTCATTTGGCCTTGTGAAGCATGGAGCTGACTTTGTGCTGAGTAGATTCTGTCGCCGTGTCAGTCTCCCTGTCTGAACAGTTGATTCCCAGCAGACTATATGTAGATTATGCAGGAACTGCTGCTTCATATGAGTGACACCACAGCTCGTTCAACACTTTGAATACGGATGTGCATGTTTATTGGCATATCAATATTTGCTTTTACTTAATAGTGCTGTTGTGTAAACAGCAGTTCAAGCAGAGGGACTGTATACCTTGTGTATACTGTATACACAATTTATCTTTTTTTACCACAACACACCATTTTTGCCTTCCCTTTCAAAATAAATTCATCCATGACTGCCTAAGGTTTGCTCTCCTTTCTCTTCCACCTGTGCAGACTTGAAGTGCACTGTTTTCTATATTCTTGCTCTCTCCTCGTGCTGCTTCCTTCAGTGGAAATGGTTGTCTCACCAGAACTACTGGTTCTTACAGTAGATCCTCAAACTTTATCGTTAAGTTCTTTTAAAATCCAAGGTGTCCTGCTTTTATTCTGTTATTTGCAAGGAGAGGTCTTTTAGGCACTGGTGGTCACAGCATAAAGCTATGACAGTGCTCATGGTGACAGAAGTGTTAGACAGGTGGCTATTTTTTATTTCAGATATGTGTGATATGTCCAGTAAATGTCAGATTGTTTAGACTCATTTCACAATGGTGATAACAGAAGGGCTGCAGACTGACACGGGCAGTAAAAGTAAACAAACATGGAGACAAAGCTGATTTCCACAAGGAAAGCATCATATCAGACCAAAACTAAATAAGAAGCCCCCCCCCCAAAAAAAGTACTTAAAGTAATTTGATGAACTCAATTGATTACTGCAGTTATGATGCTAGTGCAAAACAGCACGCTGGGTTTAATTGTCCTAACAGCTTTGTATGATATGCATTTATATGATAAGTAAGCTCTAATAGTAGAATGGCTCATTTTAAAAAAATAGGAAGAAATAATGCAGTGTTACCACCAGTGTAGGACTAGAAGTCAACAAAACAACAAAAACAGCTTAATAAAACAATTGCAACCATTAGTGCAGCTCTACCTGTTAACACAGTTCAAAGATTCTCCAAGGAAGTTGGGTAAATCGCCTTACCTATTCAGTTTAAATAATCCACTTGTGTTTTCTAATCTGGGTAGGTTAAATCAGTTCTTGCTGTATTTAAACAATACCAAATATGTTTAAGTGCTTTCCCATTGATATTTATGTTGTCTTGTTATCTTCATGCTGAAGAAATGCTCAGAACGATTTTAGTAAACAAAAGTGCCAGAAAACATGATCATTAGAACTTAAAACTGTCTTTAACAAAATATCTTTAGTTGTTGGAAGTCATGTTTTACCATTTTCTACTCTTATTAATTAAAGTCAGTCACCATTAATGATAGTCAGATCTGTAACACTATAATTAACTAGTATCCAAGTTATTACAGGTGAGAATCACCATACATCCCACGATACGATATTATTGCAATTTTTTTTAAATATTTTGCGATATTCAGATTCTGTACATAAAGGTAAACTTTATCAATATTCATTTTCTCTAATATCAAAGTCTCACACTCAGTCTTTCTCTCATTTCAGTTTATTGTTGACAAACTGAACGGTTTGTATTACAGTCTAGTCCAACTTAACTGAATCAACCATCTGGTACAATTATAGCTATTCTGAACTATGCAGTTTATGAAAACTATGCAGCCCCTTCAGCAACTGAAGAATTTGAAAGTAAATTAAAACAAAATATAATTTTACATTAAATAAAAAAAGTTTTAAACTTAATTAAAATAAAACATGTCTTAAATTAAAATAAGTAAACTGTCATGTTTATTGCTGCCAAAAACAAGTTAAACACATTTGGACAGTGAAGGAATGTCAGGATTCTTGCTCAGAAAAAGGATCAACATGCTCTGAAGTCAGAGTACAAAAACCTTTTTGTAACAAAATATCGATTTCTGCTGTCCCTGTATCCATACATTATTAGCAAACAAAATATCACCATGCTACACAGTATCCATTTTTTCCCCCACCCCTACAAGTTATACAAATGTCTGTAAGGAAGGGTTTCCCACTACACTAGATGGAGACTTAGATTTGATCCCTTTTTAATCCGTCCTCATGATTTCACAGCTTCTGAGAGGGCGAAGCAGGAAAGACCTGCCCCACGGCAGAGCCCGCGTATTTAACGATCATATTTTGACACACTGACGAGACCCCTAAACACGACAGAGTGAAAATGTGGATTTTAAAATTCAGATTTGTTTCTGTAATGGTGGCATTGTTTAGGGCGAGGAGTATATTTATGGGCCTGATGTGTGCATATTAGAAGGATTTGTCTTCTTTAGCTTTTCCTACAGCCATAACCCAGTTCCTGTTTATCTGGCTTCCTTGGGCGGTGCTCGCTAAATGCTAGCTGCTTGGACCTTCACAACTCCACAAATATGCTGCTGCCCACCACACATCTATAATTACATTCAACAATAAAAAAAGACCAATATTGGTTCGTCCTTTGCTTTTCTGGGCGGTTCTCATTTAGCCTTTTGTCTCGATGTAACATAGCTGTGGATCCGCCCATGTTCCCTTCTGTGAAGCAGCTGTCATCTGCTGCCTTCTTATTAGACTAACTGCTGTGGGCTGAAGTGACAGGAAGGCCTTACTCATATCATAATTCATCAGACTGGAAAAACCTCTGAGTCTGTCACTGCAGGTCATTTTGGCGAGTACTACAGTGTTATAGCTACTTCGCTGGCAAAAAAGAAGACAAAGAGACTAGGTGGGGGCAGCTATGAGGAGGATGAACTCTAGAAGATGACATACCTGTGGAGGTACGGAGATGTTTAGAAGAGAGAGAAGTTGACTTCTTGACCAGATTATTTAATAACTCAATTTTGGAAAGTAATCTCTGAGAAATGGAAAAGACGTGTACTGGTATCAATGTTCAAGAACAAAGGCGAACAGCTCAACAAGTACCATTAGAAATATTTTCATATGTAAAAGTAAGTAGAGCAAAACAAGTGAAGATAATGAAAAACATCCATTCTGTTGACTGAGTCTGGAATAAAGACTGACTGATGTGCCGTTATGGCATGGTTGGTAGTCTGATACAACACGCTAACTGTACTTATATATTATACACATTTTTGCTCAATCTAGCATAAATATGAGATATTCATATTCAGGCACTGCCTGAAGTGGGACAATGGAACCAAAAAGTGTGATCTATGAAGCTAAAATTTCACAGCAGTTGATGCAAACTCTGGGCCATGATTTTTTTCAGGCAAGTCTGATATTGTGAGCAGCAGTATGCATTCATGCCAAGAAAAAGGCGCTTGCTTTTAATGGCAGAGGAGAAACCAATGGTCATCTGGCAGAGAACATGTCTCTGCTGGCTCAGAGTCCAGTGGCAATGTGCTTTATCCCGCTGCATCTCAGGATCTGGATTGTGCTTGGTGAAGCTGGTAGTGGTGTAACTGTGTGGGAGACAGTTTCTTGGCAGTTTGGTCTAGTTTGAACTGCACACTGTTAAAATGCCGCAGCCTGCCTGAGGATTATTGCTTGGCCTGTCCGTGCCTTTAGGCCTATAGTGTACCAGTCTCTTGATGGATACTTTCAGCAGGATAGCACAACCTGATCACCTCGAGTTGGATCATTGAATTATTAAAGTTCACTGTACTCAAATAGTGCCCAAATCTCAATTCAATGAGGTGCCTTGGGGAAATGGTGGAAAGAGGGATTCCTGCATCATGAATATGAAGCTGACAAATGTGTAGCATTTCGTAGCAAATAGCAGAGCTGATGACCACGCCCATACGTAGCTGTGGACAGTTGGACATAATCTTGCCCTACCACAGTAAAAGACGACATTAGCAGTGGTATTGTAACTGATGAACAAATACAGGAAGTATGTTGCAATGATTTTGATCATCCTATCAGGGTTAGACTGAAGCTGTGAGGAATCTGAGTGAGTAGTGGGGAATGTGTTGGATTATTTTTCTGTTCTACATTTCTGTCCTATCAGAGCTTAGTAGTGATATACAATATAACACGAGCTCCATAGTTAGCTGCAACCAAAGTGAAAGGAAGTGATGGGAAAGATGCACACATTATGTAGCACCAAGTCACAACAGCAGCTTCCTCAAGGAGCTTTATATTGTAAGGCAAAGACCCTACAAGTGTATCTTTGAAAGTACACCAATATTTTGGCAGAAGATGAGCAATTTTGTAGTTCTGCTTTTGCTTGGACGCGTGTTGTTGTGTAGTCCTCTCTTAGTTTATCTACATGTAAAGTGCCGAATGTACTCTATACCTCCAAGATTGTTCTGTTTATTATTACAATACAGAGAGTGCAGCATGCAGACACAGGGCTCCTCAGAGAGAGCTCTAGTGTTTATGTGTAATAAAGAAAAACAACATTCTTAATGAATGCCATTATTTTGTCTGATCACAACTGTACAAAGATGTTACTGTTTAGTCAAGACTAAAGCAAATGAAGCACATTATAGTATGAATCAGCTTTTCAAGGTGACTGTGCACAACTGTGAGCAAGATCAGCTCACATAAAGTACAGCAAGCATGTGTTAGTTTGTCAGAAATGTTTGGATTGTCTTATAATTTGAGATAGTACCATTTGAGTGCAGGCTGTGGTTCCTATGATATTTAAAATTAGAATGGGAGGCGGAGCCTTCAGCTTTCAGGGGGCAGATGTAGGAATTATGATACAAATTAAACCTAAATCATGTAAATGAATCTTGACTTTTATTTTTAATTTGTCACTACAGTTAAATAAACACTGCATTTTCAAAAATTTTCTGACACGTATTTGTTTCAGGCTTTAAAGGGTTCAGTCTCTTTTCTATTTTTCACATAATAGCTCATATCTCCCATCTTGCCTGGGCAGGCTGAACTGAGGAAGACATCTGGATAGTGGACAGAGGGAACAAAGGGCCTTTTCTGTTTTCTGTCCAATCCTCAGATGACACACAAACGAAGGGGTCTGTTCAAATTTCACTTTAGGCCTCTTACTATGCTGCAGTAGTGTAGTCCGTGGCAGTGTTAATGGTACTAATCAAGGCGATCATAGTGTTGCAATGCACCACACATAAATCATGCGGGATTTGTTTTAATATAATAATAATATTATTAAAACTGATGTTAAAGTGGACATGAAACACTTCATGGATAAAGGCTAAGTTACACCATTGTGCCCTTTCTGTGTAGTTGGATTAGTTTTAAACGCCATCTTGTGCAAGTACAGAACATGGCATGATCGGGCTGGTTGGTTGTGGCTTAAATTAGACTTAAATTAGTTTATGTGAGCTAACTGGTAACAAAACTAATAACTCAGGGGAAAGTTCGTCTAAAGTTTTGTGCTGCCCATGGCAGCAACAATGAGTTTTATGTTAAGGAACCAAGGATATGCTGTCCGCGTTCACTCAGTCTCTTAAGTAGTAAGTCTTTCTTTATTGTTTGGCTAATGGCATGGTCATGGGAAAGTCCAGCTGCTAGCCGTAAAGTTTGGGTTTTTAAAGCACTTTATGAATGGGGACAGTGTGGAGGAGAGTCAGTTTGAGTCAGGTGACCGGTGGTTCACCGGACCAACAAGCTGGAGTCAGAAACTCCCATGTTTTGTCATCTGACCCTTTCAACCAATCACTAATAGAAGACCCTTGCAGGTCATCATTTTAATATTAAAATAAAACAATAAAAAACTAACCGCTTAACTTAATACGTCTCCTAAAAGAGAAAGCCACTATATATTTTTTTAGTAGTTTCCAGATCGTGTTTCCCACAGGCATTATCGTTCTTTCAGTAGTGGGGCCCATTGGGTCATCCTTTGCTTTTCCAGGAGCTTCTTATTTAGCCTTTTGTGTTGATGTTACAGAAATGTGGGTCCATGAGCATGTGTGCGGACTCCCAATCTTTGGTAAATTTAATAAAAAAATTAGGTACTTGTGACAATAAAGAACAGCAATAATCATCTGCCTCTTTAGTGAGTTCCTCGTCTCATAGATTAGCTCCACTGTCTTAAACTGCAGCTAATAACGGTAGTCCTTCTTCTGCTCTGTAGCCTTGATGAGCTTAGCACAGAGACACATGATTTAATTCTCCACCTGCTGTGGGGTTTGGTTAGAGTGACCCTCTGGTTCAAAGCTGATCTCCAGGGCAAAACAAAGACGACTGTCCCCAGTTTCAGTTCAGACCAAGTGAATTTGGTCTTCATTGGGCTACTTGACAAGAGACTGTCTGCTTGAATAGCTGAAAGATATCAAGGGCTGCTGCAAGAGTAACCTAGTCAACCTGCCAGTGTCGCAATAGAAGACGAGTCATTAGCTGGTTAGCAGTGATACACATTCTATTGTTATCTACTGGATCTGAATGTGAGATGGTTTTTGTGATAATATAGTAATAAGGTTACATTATATCTACAAGTTTTTATGATACAAATTTAGGCAGTCACATTACCTAATGATGGTCAAAATGTCCTGATACGGTAGCTCTATGCCAGCATGTCAGGATGTGTACAAACCTTTTCTAACTGTAAATACTGTCTCTTGAGGCAACTGTTGTTGTGATTTGGCACAATATAAATAAAACTGGGAATCGAAATACTGGAGTGTAACGTAAAATTCCCAGTCCGAATTTTACATCAGTCCAGACCCAAAGAGTTGCTGTCGGTTTTCCTTTGTGTCTTCAGCTCATGTAGAATTGTACCAGAGCATTGAAGGCTCAAGTGATGCAAGCAGACTATAACTTGAGTAGAGGAAACTGGTAATAATTCAGCTGCCTTTTTAAAGTGTCAGTTAATCAATTAAATAATGTTTTTCTTTTTTATTGTGGCTTGTGCAGTGATATCCAGCTGGCAATGCTGTAAACAAATTAGTCAAAGCATCAAAGACGACCTTAATCTGTAACTGAGATTAAATCAAAGACTTGATTGGTAGACTGAGTATAGTTGCTGAACTGGACAAATCTAAGCATTAAAGATCAAATGATAGTAAGAGAGATTCATATGGTTGTGCTGCAGTGAACCAACATAAATGTGTCTGTACCTGTGTTGTAGCCCGATGGGCATCTCTCTCAAAGGAAAAACAGCATGCTGAATCATACTGCTGCTATGCGTTGGCAGAATACTTTGGAAAAGATAAACACTTGTCAGTATGTTGTTTTTCCATTTAGACTGAGGGCTTTTCCTATTAGCAATTTGTAGCTCCATTGATCACATTTTGGATCATGTTCTTACATATGGAGTATGTATACAGTATTCCCTGAAAACCCTCTCTTGTCTGATCATTTCTTAATAATCCATTTCATTACAGTAGATGTCTTTCTGAAAGTGCTTTAGCTAACTTTAATTCATCCGCTGTTATCTTTCTCAATGTCCCACCACAGTGGACTCCTCTCCCACTCAGTTATCGTAATAGTATTACATCTGTACAGCCTAAGACTGTGGATACTGTGGCTTATCTGAAAATGAAGCCTCAATTTATATAGCGCCAAATCACAACAACAGTCGCCTCAAGGCGCTTTATATTGTAATGTTCAAAAGATCTTCATTTCATCTTACTACATATATTTCTCTTCAGCACTGTAGACAGTTTGACAAGAAGTCAGAGCTCTGTTCAACCAAGCATTGCTTTAATTTTAACTAGTAATAACGTGTTTGTCTTTTCAAATTAAAATTTAACCAATAGAGAAAAAAGTATTCACAACCATCTCACAGAAGGTATCATTACATACAGCCACTTTTAATACAATTGACTCATTTCTCCAATTGATCTTTCTGAGTTAACTTGAGTAATCACTTATTTCAAAACCATCAACGTGTCTTTTAGACCCCATTCCTATGAGACTGCTCAAAGAAGTCCTGCCATTAATTAATGCTCAAACCAGCAGTTTAAATTCAGTTCAATTCAGTTTACACAGCACCAAATCACAACAACAGTTACCTCAAGGTGCTTTATATTGTAAGGTAGACCCTACTATAATAGATACAAGGAAAAACCCAACAATCATACGAGCCCCTATGAGCAAGCGCTTTGGCGACAGTGGGAAGGAAAAACGCCCTTTTAACAGGAAGAAACCTCCAACAGAACCAGGCTCAGGGAGGGGCGGGGCCATCTGCTGTGATTGGTTGGGGTGAGAGAAGGAAGACAGGATAAAGACATGCTGTGGAAGAGAGACAGAGGTTAATAACAGATATGATTCAATGCAGAGAGGTCTGTTAATACATAGTGAGTGAGAAAGGTGACTGGAAAGGAAAAACTCAATGCATCATGGGAATCCCCCAGCAGCCTACATCTATTGCAGCATAACTAAGGGAGGATTTGGGATCACCTGGTCCAGCCCTAACTATATGCTATAGCAAAAAGGAAAGTTCTAAGCCTGATCTTAAAAGTAGAGATAGTGTCTGTCTGGCCAAGGTAATGCTGTCCAGACTAAGAATCTGGTTAGATACCATATTTCTAAGATTTTAGGGCCAGCTACCATAACCTCAGTTTGATCTGAATTTAGAAGCAGAAAATTAGAGGTCATCCAGGTCTTCATATCTTTATGGATATATGAAGTTGTCATCAGCATAGCAGTGTAAATGTATACTGTGCCTTCTGATGATGCTGCCTAAGGGAAGCATGTATAATGTAAACAGAACTGGTCCTAGCACTGAACCCTGTGGAACTCCATAATTAACCTCAGTGTGTGAAGAGGACTCTCCATTTACATGCACAAACTGGAGTCTATTAGATAGATATGATACAAACCACTGCAGTGCAGTACCTGTAATACCTACAGCATGTTCTAATCGCTCTAATAGGATATTATGGTCGACAGTATCGAACGCTGCACTGAGGTCTAGCAGGACAAGCACAGAGATGAGTCCACTGTCAGAGGCCATAAGAAGATAATTTGTAACCTTCACTAAAGCTGTTTCTGTGCTGTGATGAGCTCTGAAACCTGACTGAAACTCTTCAAATAAACCATTCCTCTGCAGATGATCTGTTAGCTGTTTGACAACTACTCTTTCAAGGATTTTTGATATAAAGGAAGGTGGGAGATTGGCCTATAATTAGCTAAGACTGCTGGGTCTAGAGATGCTTTTTGAGTAAAGGTTTAACTACAGCCAGCTTGAAGGCCTGTGGTACATAGCTGATTATTAGAGATAGGTTGATCATATATAAGATCGAAGAATTAATTAATGGCAGGACTTCTTTGAGCAGTTTTGTAGGAATGGGGTCTAAAAGACACGTTGATGGTTTGGAGGAAGTAATTATTGAAGTTAACTCAGAAAGATCAATTGGAGGAAAAGACTCTAAATTAATATAAATGGTACTGGTTTAAACTTTATTTGTGAAGAAGTTCATGAAGTCATCACTAGTTAACGTTAAAGGGATGGTTGGCTCAACAGAGCTCTGACTGTTTGTCAGCCTGGCTACAGTGCTGAAGAGAAACCTGGGGTTGTTCTTATTTTCTTCAATCAGTGATGAGTAGTAAGCTGTTCTGGCTTTGTGGAGGGCTTTCTTATAAAGCAACAAACTATTTCTCCAGGCTAAATGATGATCCTCTAAATTTGTGACATGCCATTTCCTCTCCAGATTACAAGTTACTGCTTTAAGTTAAACGTTTAAGAGTTACTCCAGAGTACTTCTGATTTGAGGCTCTCTTTTTCACATTAGCTACAATTTCCAGACTCGTGTAATGAAGAGGTGAAATGATTAAGAAGATAATCGACCTCTGTTGGGATAGCGCTCAGGCTGCTGTTCTGCTCTGTGTTGGTACTAGTGTTTGCAGGTTCGGTGGCTAATCATCTCGTGTCTAAACGCAGTCACTGGAACACCACCTTCCATCACACATGTCAATCCCAGAGCTATTGTGTTGCCGTCTTTGGTGCGGGAGGATTTTTCCTGAGTTGAAAAATTTGTTTAGACAGATCAAGCCTGCATACAAGAGAGCCAATTACAGCAGCATAATGCTGTCTCCAATTAGATTCGCAACGTGCACTCTGAGGCAGGCACTGCTTATTGTCCTGCAGATTAAACCCAGCAAGCACACTGGCCCTCTGGCCTCACCGCCTGCTGTGAGCCTCAGGCCTCTTTTTTCCTTTGTCTGCAAGTCAAGCTTTAATGCATGAACCCTGTTGAGCTAATTGCAGACATGAACTGTCCGCTAAACATTTCAGGTGAATCTTCAGACATGTTTTAGATTTGTGATATCTAGCACACTGCTAGAGGTGAGATTAAATATCCTGTTCTAAAAATAACTAGTAATAATTAAATTAAATCCATAAAAAATAATGTTTGGGTTACTGGGGGTGAAATCCAGTCATGTGACCTTTAAGCTGATAATTTAACCATCACCAATTCCTTTGCCCTTCTTTGATTGGTTACACCATTATCCAGTGGTATAATCCTAATATACTGCATAACATCATTATGATACCATATCATTCTCAAACTTGTGCTGTGTAGTTGTGTGTTTTACAGTGAATTTTCAGCTAAACAAGGATCTGGCTAGATTGTCTTGATTTCTAAATATCAAACAAGAAATACTGACGAACTGACCCTACTGCTAACCTTACTATACTAACCCTAACAGGCCATGAAAGCCTATAATTGTTATCTGCCCATTTTTGTCTTGTGCATATTTGATGATATTAGATTTTTTAGCTTTTATAACAGTGCTAGTAGCGCAGCAACCTTTCTTCCTTTGTTCATTTGAAAGTTGCTCCATTCAACTCAGACACCCTGTTTTTAATAAGCAGTCTCTTTTTGCGCCCAGCCAAATATAGCATGTAGCACTTTTCTCCTTATGAAAATAAAAAAAATGATTGACTGACCAATGAGAATTCGTTTGGATTCGAGGGAAATATGGCCCCTGAGACTAAAGTCCTTATTTACATACCTAGAGTCAAACACAGACTTGCAGTGTCTGAGGATTCAGTGAAAAAGCACAAATCTTTGCTGCCTCATCCCAGGGTTGTGTCTAATATAATGGATTCAGTGTAAGAGATGAGACCTTAGAACAGCCGCTGTGTATGTAATGAGTAAGAACAGTGACTAGAACAGCTGGGCCTAAAATGAGGCATACGAGGTTTCAGCTTGCAGCAATTACTTGTGACTTCTTCTTGGCTTGGCGTTGCAAAAGAACTGTTTGTGTTGATTAGCTGACAGGATGTTGTGATGTTAATGACTGTGAAGAAATTGCAATAATGAGTTTTAAGGAAGAAGTGAGTTGGTGTTAATAATGGTGAAGCAATGGAGGGAGGGGCATGAAAACATTGCGGCTGTCAGCCGATGGTTATCTGATCTTCCAACATCAGCATCAACTAGACTCAAAATTACAATCCCAAGTCGCAAAAATTAAAATAATTTTTTTTACAAAAGTTTAAAACAAACATTTTTTACTCACTCTACACCCACCAAATATTCACATATGTAGTGCAACTTGTCAGGACGCTCAAAGTTTTTAAAGCACATCAATATGACTGATTTTGTGAGACAAGGGCCTTTCTCATGTCATGCCTCCCTCACATGAATACCATTTGTGGATCGGTTGGCCTGATCTTACCTCTAAAGTCGCTCTTTTAACTGGCTAATGTATGTTTTATCAGTGTGGTCTTTAATTGAGTAGCTTAGTGGGTAAATTGCTGGCCTTTTACCGCTGCTGTGCTGAAGGTTGTGGGTTCAAGTACAGCAATGGACACTTTTCTGTTTCACAAAACAACAAAAACGACCACTTTAGTAAAGCTTGCTCTAAACTTGTCTCTATAGAACTCATCTGATACACCAAGAAGAGACTTAGTGCTGCTATTAAATTCATAATAACCTTTTTGAACGTTTAAACATTAAGTAAAGCAACACGTACTTCACCATATGTGCAGCGATTCTGCTTACAGATGTGCACAGTCATCTCAAAAGGCTGATTCATGCTAGTTAAAACCATGCTAAGTTGTGGCTATTATGCCATTGTGCTATGACCAGCATACATTCAGCAAAACAATAATATGTCAACATAAAGTAATGATCAGTTAATAAGGGTGTTCATCCCAACTGTTTTGGAGTTGGGGTTATACTTTGCAATCACAGGTTAAATATCAAATCTGATCTATAATCAGAAACACTGTCAGACAAATCTGCTGCAAGTCTTTTCAGTTGTTGCTGCACATGCGTTCACATGGTTAAACATTTAAAGGTTGAAGATCTCTCCTTTCCACTTTACTTCCAATTATGAAGAAGTTACAGCATGTTTCGATGGGCTGGTTTCTGAAATGTAGGTTAAAGTCATGGAAAAACAAACAAAGTCAGACGCTTGCCCTTCCTGTGGTCATATTTAGCTGTAGGTTTCATTTCGCTCAGACGGCTCCTGTCCAGTTCTCAGTATAGCCTGTCCAGAGTTGTCTTCTCAAAATAGACTTCTTGACTGCAGCCGTTCTGATACTACCTTCATTGCAAGACAGCGTCACAAGCGCTGCCTTCTTTAACGGCTCAAAAACAGCGACTCCAGTATTTACACTGTCAAGCTCGTGCCACTCGAGGAGCCGTAGGTTTCTAAAGCAGGCCTAAAACATATTCTAACACTCGTATTTTCACCAGTGTGCAGTATACACATGGAGATCTCATCAGCAAAATACTATACAATAACTGCCAGTGTTCAAAGTAAGCACTTAAATAGAAATAAACACATGCACACAAGTATATCGGCTGTTCAGATATTAGAATTATGAGTTTATTATGGTTTTAAAGCAACGATGTCCTGTCTCCACAGATGCAGCAGCTCTTCTATGAGAATTATGAACCAAACAAGAAAGGCTACATACGCGATCTCCACAACAGCAAGATTCATCGAGCCATCACACTTCACCCCAACAAGAACCCCCCCTACCAGTATCGCCTTCACAGCTACATGCTCAGCCGCAAGATCGCAGACTTGCGCCACCACACCATCCAGCTGCACAGGGAGATTGTCCAGATGGGGCGCTACGGAGCGGTCGAGCCTGACCGAGAGGACCTCCAGCTCGGCATGCCCCCTTCGTTCATGCGCTTCCACCCCCATCAACGAGAGGAAGTTCTGGAGTGGGAGTTTCTGACGGGAAAGTACCTGTTCTCGTCGTCTGACAGTCAGCCACCCCGTCGTGGCATGGATTCCTCTCAAAGGCAGGCCCTGGATGACATCATCATGCAAGTGATGGAGATGATCAACGCCAACGCCAAAACACGTGGTCGTGTTATTGATTTCAAAGAAATCCAGTATGGCTACAGGAGGGTCAATCCCTTGTACGGGGCAGAATATGTTCTGGATCTGCTGCTGTTGTACAAGAAACACAAGGGAAAGACCATGACGGTTCCTGTGAGGAGACACGCCTACCTGCAGCAGACTTTTAGTAAGATCCAATTCAGAGAGGAGGAGGAGATGGATGCCAGAGGTCTGGCCAGCCACATCAACAAGGAATCCGACTCCCTCTCATTTCTGTCCAACTCGCTCAAGATGCTGGTGCCCTTCAAGCTGGCTACCTCTGGTCAGGATCAGAGGGAGCCCAAAGAAAAGAAGGTCAACATCCTGGTACCTCTGTCAGGCCGCTACGACATCTTTGTGCGCTTCATGGCTAACTTTGAACGAGTATGTCTGATCCCCAACCAAAATGTTAAACTACTGATCCTGCTTTTTAGCACCGATAACAATACTGAGCGGGTGAAGCAGGTGGAACTTATGAGGGAGTATCACATGAAGTATCCTCGAGCAGAGATGGAGATAAAGCCTGTCCCCGGCTCCTTCTCCAGGGCTTTGGCTCTGGAAGTTGGTTCGTTACACTTCTCTAACGATTCCCTGCTTTTCTACTGTGATGTGGATCTGCTTTTCTCCAGCGAATTCCTCAAAAGATGTCGGACTAATGCTGTCCTGGGGGAGCAGACGTACTTCCCCATCATCTTCAGTCAGTATGACCCTAAAGTAGTATATGCTGGGAAGGTCCCCAGCAACAACCACTACGTCTTCACCTCTAAAACAGGCCTGTGGAGGAACTACGGATTTGGGATTGTCTGCGTATACAAGAGCGACCTGGTTCGAGCCGGAGGCTTCGACACTTCCATACAGGGCTGGGGATTGGAGGACGTAGATCTTTATAATAAATTTGTCCAGTCAGGGATCAAGTTGTTTAGAAGCACAGACACAGGAATAGTTCACGTTCATCATCTAGTCACATGTGACCCCCACCTGGATGTGAAGCAATACAAGATGTGCCTGGGCTCCAGAGCTTCCTCGCATGGCTCCACCCAGCAGTTGGCTGAGCTCTGGCTCGAGAAGAACAACCACGGCTTCAGGAGACTGGCCAGCAATAATGGGTCAGTTAGGACAGCGTAAGAAGTGCTGGGTTGTCATTAACTGAACTCACTTTCCCTTCTTAGTAGTAGTTTCACTGCTTAATTTATTTTTTAATGAAATTAAATAATTCACATTGATATATTTTTAAAATATCTTTCTTTTTTTAAAGAAACATCCTAATGAGCAGCTCGTCTGGCCAGTCTGTTCTCTTTCCTGATTGTTGCCGGGGCTCCTTTTGCGCATACGTTATCTGTCAGGCTACTAGTTAGTTTGGTTATTAATGTTCGCCTCAGTAAAGTCCAGTCTTTCAAAGCAGACTGGTGTCCTCTCAGACCAACAGTGCTCAAACTACATTCAGTTGCTGATTGTGAACATGAATGAAACGACTGCCTGGGCCGCTTCTTTGGAAAGCAGATTTAGGTGGTTTTCTTTTACATTTACTCTCATGGTTTTGGTGATATGACTTAACACTGTTTTTGTTTCTTTTTTATATATATATATCTATATTTTGTATTGTTAATTTCTGTAGACCCAACTGCTGAATCTGCAATTCATGATTTTCTATCTAATTTATTGAATTTGCAGGCTTCATTTTCTACAATCTGCTGAAATGTGTATGTGGGACAGTTGTACATGTCAGTTGTGGTTAGTTTTCTTTTTTCCTTAAGCTCTCTCACCAAAGAGTTTTGCACAGTCTGCTTTTACATTTCATGGTGTGTGTGTGCGTGTGCGTATGTGTGTGTGTGCGTGTGTGTGTTTTGCAGGCATGAACATGGAACTAGCTCCATAGTGGAGGACACACAAATCAAATCTTTTAAATGGGTGAAGTGTTTGCACATCTGGCTTCCACTTCAAGCTTGATTTAGCAGCACTTTGATTGTTTAAGTCGCATATTTTATAAGGTTTTCTCTTTTTTCCAAATCAATTCCTCTTATGTTGACATGAGAGGTGTCATTCCTGTCTAGTTTTACAGGTTTGATGACAAATCATTTCCTCTTTCATGCCCCTGCCTGTGAACTTCCACTGTAGGACTCTGTTGGGTTTCTGCAGCATTACAACATGATTTATAACACTGATCACACAAGCAGTTACTGTGCTGTCATCATGGTTTGATTTTCTTGGACTTTAAATGTTTTATTGCTTTCTAAATGGACAAGGTTTTCTATTTAAAAAGAAATAAAATTGGGGGAGAGTAAATGCATTGCGTCATATTTTTCTGTCTCAGTTTTCCCTCCACCAGCTCACATACTGTGTGTCAGTCACCCGACTGATCCCTGAGCCTGGTTCAGGAGTTATCTTCCTGTTAAGACACCACACACTCTTCCTCCCTTTTGGTTTCTATGTGTTGTCGAGTCTTCATCTTATATAATAAAGCTCTTTGAACGGGCATGTAATTAAATGTAAACAAAACAAAACAACCATGATTATCAGAAATTCCGAGGATGTGAGGCCTTTGTTAATCCATCTTTTGAGGCATTGATTACTAATCCATAAAAAGAATCATTTCACAACAGGCTCAAACTTCAAAGTCGTAGTAATTTAGATTGTGTGAGCAACAACATGTCAGCAACAATAAATCATGTCCCTCAGAAGCTCCACTGAAAGAAAGGAGTTTAATTTACTGGTAGTTCAGTCATCTCTTCCTGTACTTTTCAACGACACTGAGCAGTAAAGCTTTCCTAACATAAAAGGCTCGATCTTATCATTCATTAAAATGAATACAATCTTTCCTGGTTGTAAATAGACTGATGCTTATTCGGTGCTTTTCTAATCTTAAAAAAAAAGCACTGAATAAGAGGCCGGCCACTCAAAGGACCTACGAGCAAAGCTACACACCTTGGGGAGGTTGTCACATGACAATTTGCTCCACGCCCAGGAATTGCAGCAACCCATACAACAGAGGGGAGGGGCCAGACTAAGGCAATTTTCTTTTTTTTTGCTTTTTTTTCTTTTCTTTTTTTTTGCCTGTCCCGTTTGGCTCTTTTGCATCAGAATTTTTGTCTAAAGGCGAAGAAAGATGCCCAACGGATTTACTTTACCAAACAGACCATCCCAGCCTTACCGTAATGGTCTATTTGATTCACCTTTTATTGTTTATTTTATGTTATTTTCACTTGCTAGATACAGGACAGACTTGAATGAGGAAAAGAAAGGGGAGAAAGGAAGAGGGGGAAAAACAGCGGAGAAGAGGGACGGGGGAGAAGGGCAAAAAAACCAAAACCAACAGAATAAGCAGAAAAAAAAATACATATATCGATCACCTGGATCACCTGTTGAGAAAGAAAAAAGAAAACAAGCAGAAGAAAACGAGAGTAACAGAATAAACAACATCAATGATATATGGGAATATGACAGTAAATACTAAATATTAAACATTATTGTGCAGCACGTAAGATCGACAGCACAGTGTGCTTTGAGGTAGGAGCCAAAAAGGGTGTAGTTTGTGTGTGTGATCACCCGTTCAGGTTCCTTCATGTAATGATCTGCTAGAGGGTGTGGGGGGGCCACAGCCCTGTCCTCCAGGGCATGAAGCAGGTATGGAGGAGATCAAAACTCCAGACATCCAGAGGCCCTCAGAACACAAGAGACCAAGGAAGACCAACAGAGGGGGGGCCGCGCCACTGTCCCAGAAAGAGCTGAGGAGAGTCCCAGATGAGGGGTCACCCAGCAGCCGCGGAGCAGAAGCCAGGGGGGGTTGCAGTGACGTGCCCGTGAGCTCCGCCGGCAGCCAGCTGTGCCAGAGTGACCGAGCCACAGGCCGAGAGGCCGGGGGCACCCCACCCCTGAAGTGGCCCGAGCGAGCCCCAGGCTCCAGGCCCCGATAAGCAGCCGCCAAGGAGTGAGCCGGTGTGCACCCGGACGCCCATCCCCGGACACAAAGAACCACCAACGCACCGATGTCTGAGGGCGTCTGCCACCGGCAGGGGAAGTGGTGACTAAGGCAATTTTCACCAGGAAATAAAGTGCTTGTATTACTCCCTTCTTCTAGTGGCAAGGGCCCGTCATGGTCACACTGCGAGTGGGGGATTTGGACTTTCAACTTAACCTCTTTAAAGCACGGAGAGAGGCTGAAACTGCTTCTCTAGTGAGTCTGGTAAGGGAAAGAGATGAGTTGGGGTAGGCGGTGCCAAATTCCACCACTCCCTCCATTGTGATAACCATCTCCAGAAAGTGGATGTTGCTGCATTGCAACAGCATTTTGCAGACTACTCTATTTCTCTTAAAATATAGAAGTCCCGACTGCTCGTCAGTTGGCACAATATAAATAAAACTGAATTGAATATGCCACTGTTGAAATGTGCACATACACACAGGAAGACAGAACCTTAGCTCAAACAAGAATAGGAAACATTTTTACTTGTAAAACTAACATTTGGTCTCGTGTTAAAAAGAGGAGCCCAATGCTACACATCGGGAAATCAGGGAATATCATTTTTGATTAGACAATGGTTTAAGTTAATGTTCAAATGATGGCTTTTTGTTTCACTTTATACATTTTGTTCTGCAGAAGAAAGGGTATACATGACAACACTATAGCCACAAATATCTCAGAGGATGAGGAAGTAACAACTCTAAATTATCATATTTTCACTTCCTGCCGTTTGACTTGGTGAAGGGCTTCCTGTGAGAGAAGACTTAGAGAATTGTTACACTATTTTAGGCAAACGTCTTGTCATCAGTTGGCTCATGAAGATTCTGAGAAACCAGAATTTATTAAATTAATTGAATCTCCAAGTCTGTGTATATATTTAACATCCCTTTAATTATGAGTTTTATTGTTGTCAAAATAAAACAAAAGGCACCAAATCTTTAGAATGACACCAGCAACCAAAGTTTTTTTGTTTTATATCTTAACAAAAAGCAAAACTAAGGATGTACAACTACAAACCTTTAACTATGAATTCGTAGGGCAGGCGTAATATACAATACTGTGCAAAAGTGTTAGGCAGGTGTGAAAAACTGTTATAAAGAAAGCTTTCAGAAATATAAATGACTGTTTATTGAACCCAAATGTATTCTGCAGCAGGACAACAACCCAAACACACAGCCACAGTCATTAAGAACGATCTTCTGCGTAAAGAACAAGACTGGAAGTGATGCTCTGGCCCCCACAGAGCCCTGATCCCAACATCATGGAGTGTGTCTGGGATTACATGAAGAGACAGAAGGATGTGAGGAAGCCTGCATCCACAGATCTGTGGTTAGTCCCCCAAGATGTTTGGAACAACCAACCAGCCGAGTTCCTTCAAAAGTGCAAGTGTACCTAGAAGAATTGATGCTGTTTTGAAGGCAAAGGGTGGTCACACTAAACACTGACTAGATGTAGATTTCTCTTTTGTTCCTTCACATTTTGTTAACTGATGAAAATAAACGATTAACACTTCCATTTTTGAAAATATTCTTTGCTTAAAGCAGTTCTTCTCACCTGCCTAAAACTTTTGCACAGTACAGTAGGTTCTTGCCATGGATACTATACGTAAATGGTAAATGGCCTGTATTTGTAAAGCGCTTTACTAGTCCCTAAGGACCCCAAAGCGCTTTACATATCCAGTCATCCACACATTCACACACTGGTGATGGCAGCTACATTGTAGCCACAGCCACCCTGGGGCGCACTGACAGAGGTGAGGCTGCTGGACACTGGCGCCACCGGGCCCTCTGACCACCACCAGTAGGCAACAGGTGAAGTGTCTTGCCCAAGGACACACGACCGAGACTGTATGTAAATCTAGATGGCCAGCAGTGGCAAGAATTAGTCTTGTGAGGACCTGAGAGGCTATGAGACCATGGCTGCTCTCGGCATTTTGCCCAAAATGAGAGCACCCAAGGAGTGAGAGTTATTCATGAGGTTGAGAGGTACTGGCCAGATATAATCGGGCTCACCTCAACGCGCGACTTGGATTCTGAAACCAGTCTCCTGTCTCAGTCTGGAGTTGTTTGGCGAGAGGTAGCGGGCGTCCTAATATCCTAGTATCCCCTCAGCTTGCTGCCTGTACATCGGGGTTTCTCCCGGTGAACGAGAGGGTTTGTTCCCTGCTCCTTCAGGTCAGTGAACGGGTCCCGATTGTCCTCTGTGCCTATACGCCTGAACAAACGTTTTGGATTACCCAGCGTTCTTGGGGTCCCTGGGTGGGGTGTGTGAGGGTGCTCTACCTGGAGACTATGTTGTCCTACTGGAAGACTTCAACACTCATGTGGGCAATGACAGTGAGACCACGAGGGAGTGTAACTGCATGGTTCTTACTCAGTTTCTAAAAATAAAATTGTTACTAGGCTAAAATATAACACTAAAACATTTTGAGGTGTAATGACAGCCCTTTTTAGCTGTGAAATCGTGCTTCCAGCTCTCCCAGTAACAATCGACACACTCAGACTTCTGTTGTATAAACACGAGGAGTTTGGTGGCACAGTGGGTAGCACTGTTGTGTCAGAGCAAGAAAGTCCTGAGCTAGAATCCAGCATCTGGGCGAGACCTCGGGGTCACATGTGGTGTAACACACGATCAATAGTGCAAGCCATACATCTATTTCACAAGCAACTATTTACAGTTACCAGGGTCTCCAAGGCCAAAAAGAAACAGAAACCCCACTCTTCCTGGAAATAAAAGAAATCATTACACTCTGGAGCAAAACCATCCATCCAAAAGTCTCGTTCCCGTTGGGCTCCGCCAGAGTGAAACCAAAAAAGAAAAATACCAGACACTTTCCAGATGGTATCAGGTCCCCATACTTATTTTTACTGCATTTTATAATTCCATCAATTTAACAAAATCCTCAAGACCATTCACTGCAATGCAGCCCCAATGAGTCTCCATTGTGTTTCACAGATGGCTGTAGACACACATTACCTCTCCTTTGTTGGTGAGTTCAACCAAAAATTTCACATTTGGTTCATATGAACTGTTGCTACTTTAAGCCTAGCCAGTTCCTGTTTGCTTTTGCAACCTTTTCTCCCAGTTTACCCTTATCAGCTTCTTCACACCCACTCTTCCACTCAGACCTTTTCTGAAGAGTCTTTGGAAATAGCTGAAGGGCCAGATTGCTGGATTTTCTTTTATCCTATTTCTTGAGAACATGACTTCCATATACTGGAACACTGGATACTGCTAATATGCTGTAAATTGTTTTTTGGACCTGTCGATTGTATAGGAATTTCTTTCACTTAGGTATTAATCACATTATTTTATTGTATTAACATGTCTGACACTCATACTGAAAGACAAATGGTGGGGGTCTAGTAAGGAAGCAGACAACTCCACAGGACCAGAGTCTTTTGTCTCTTCGAGGACTCTGGGAAGTAGCAAGGGAGTGTGAACCTTAAGGTGTGAAACTGCTGTGTACTGCCTTTTGTTCCTGAAGAAGGTTTAACTGAGAGCCATGCTAGGCTCAGAGAGACTCTGCTGACCCTGCCCCATGGTCATGTAGGCTCTCCATCAAGCTTGGTTGTATGTTCTTTGTGTGTTTGGGTTAAAGAATGTTAGCTACCGCTCACCGCTCGTCTGCAGGCTTTATTTAAATGGAAAACTTCCACAACACACTTCTTTTGTCCCGGTTACCTCAGTTTAAGGTCGCATTGCACGCCATAATGAGCCGAGGTTTATAACAGCCAGGTAATATGCTTTACAAAGTCATCCAGACCTGCAGCCTTTCGCTCCTTGAGCTTTCACAGCAAAGTGTTGAAAGCAACAGTACGGTGGGGGAGGAGTACACACACTAACACTTGGCCTTTGTAAATAAATGATAACTTAATAACTAATTATTCTGTTATTTATTTGTTGACAATAAAATGAAAAAAGAATGAATTATGTACAGCTGATAAGATAACAATTACATTCAGATGAGATAAAAACATTTTTTGTATTAAAGCAATTTTAAAAAAAGCACAACAAGCATCTGTTGTCTGCATAATGTGAGGCTGCCACACAACATAAGAAACATTATTAAAACATGACCCCAGAACATTACATATAAGTGCAGTGGTAATCTTTGTGCAAGTAAAACGTTTACAGTGAACATATTTTAATCAAAACAAATACTTTGCTGAACCTATGAGTGAACACACAAAATTAAAATAATTACAAAACACCACGCTCCCAAATGGTACATGAATACGAGGACTTTCACACTGGAACATTTGCTCTTTACCTCCAATGTTGCCATGACCATTGCTAGACTACACCTTGTGCTTATCTTAACAACAGTATTTGACATCCTGGGAAAGAAAGTGGGTCCTGTGAGTCCCTTGTGCAACTGAGGGTAATTTGAACCCCGTGAAGGCCAGCAACAACAAAAGCTACTAGTTATTAGGAGGTCAACTGTTGAACATGCTTAATCCTTTCTGGTGTTTTACAGATCACAATAGAAGAGAAGCAGCAAGGACCACAGAGCTTCATTCACACAAAACGTTTTCATGTGTAAGAATCTGATAAAACATTTTCATGGTGAAGACTGAGAATAATCGAACTGTTACACAATAATGTTGCACAAAACGCAGATGTTAGTTTGCTGTTTACAGTTTGAGCTGCAGCTTGCATCCAGATTTACATGCACTGTTTAAAACAAAACTAAAGAAATTTAGCAAATATAGACTTAAACCTCGTCCCTATAACAGCCAGCAACACATTTACGACTGTCTGCTCCGAGAGCACAGCTTACAGCAACACAGAGTTGGAACAACAGCATCTTAAATCACTTAATTTAAATAATCAATGTCTGTTGTTTCAGAATCTCCCAGCACTGTGTCACCTCCAGAACGGTATACTGACCTTTAGGAAGACTTAAACGGGCTAAGAAACAGTGATGGGGTAAAGTCAGCATCAAACACCTCACCACACACTCAACCACATCTTGAACTGAATCACAACCATTAACCAAAGTTTACTCTGTGATTCAGCTTCATGGTTTTTATATTTTCTGGTTTAAAGTTATGATTGTACTGAAGTATTCAGTGGTGTCCAGCTTCGAGATCATCCCTCATTGGAGACCCGGTTTGCCTCGCAGGTTGCCCTAATGTCAGTGTTCTGCAGCCCCCTGCTCTGAACACTGGCAGCCTGTCAGGGTGCATTCCCCTTGGCTCAGCTGCCATACAGAGATCGGATTATGCACCTTGCTGTTGCAACAAAACGACTACTTTCTTTTCCTCATGTTGGTCTCCAAGTGGCCCAGCTTCTCATAGCACTGGTAGAAGACTTCCAGCTCCGAGCCCCAGGCCCTCCAGACACACAGGCACCACTCCATGTTTTCCTTCTGAAAACCACACACGACTGTGTCCTTTGCCACGAGCGCTGCTTCCCTCAGGATTCTGAGAGAAAGAGAGAGGAGGAAGTGACACAGTGTACAGTGTGTGGGAAGGGAGATAAAGTCATTTATTTGACCTCCTACTGAACTTTAAGTGTTCATGTTCAGATTCAAGCTCCACAGATTGTGTTTGCTTTGTTTTAATACACTTCCCATACTTTCATTATCTGCCATATTTGGTTTGTGAAGCAGTTTATAAGTTGGCTGTATGAAAGCCTTCTTGTAAAGCTATAATTGTGCTTCTAAGGCTGATAAACCTTTTTTTGACTGGTTGAGATGTAATCCAAATTACACATTTGACAAAGCTGAAAAATAACCGGTAGGTAACAGTTTAATCAACAGAATTCATCAATAATCAGTGAGACAAAATGAATAAACAGTGGATTTCTAAGGTTGGTTTAACCATGTTTGGCAGAAAAGAACTATGTATCTGAAAAAAGAATAAACTAGTTAAAAAAGTAAATAATACAAGGCTTTACATTTCCCATCATGTCTGCTGAACAAGAAATGAGCTCACCCCAAATACGAACATCCAGGTGGAGTGAGGACAGCAATGACGCGGCCCTGTAGCTGATTAGCAAGTGGCTGTATTTCGATGACCATCACATCACCTCCACGCCTGCCAAACACACACACACAGCACCCAATACATTTAGGCAAAGCCTTTTTACTGTATGTCATTGAAATGGTGGCACGGTGGTTAGCACTGTTGCCGCACAGCAAGAAGGTCCTGAGTTCAATTCCACCATCAGGTCTTTCTGTGTGGAGTTTGCATGTTCTCCCCGTGTTTGCGTGGGTTCCCTCCGGGTACTCCGGCTTCCTCCCACCGTCCAAAGACATGCAGCTTGTGGGGATAGGTTAATTGGATAATCCAAATTGTCACTAGGTGTGAATGTGAGTGCGAATGGTTGTCTGTCCCTGTGTGTTGGCCCTGCGACAGACTGGCGACCTGTCCAGGGTGTACCCCGCCTCTCGTCCTATGACAGCTGGGATAGGCTCCAGCGCCCCCCGCGACCCCGAAAAGGAGAAGCGGAAGCGAATGGATGGATGTCATTGAAATGAGCTTCCAGTTTGGATTCAGGAGACAGACACTATCTCTACTTTTAAGATTAGGCTTAAAACTTTCCTTTTTGCTAAAGCATATAGTTAGGGCTGGACCAGGTGACCCTGAATCCTCCCTTAGTTATGCTGCAATAGATGTAGGCTGCCGGGGGATTCCCATGATGCATTGAGTTTTTCCTTTCCAGTCACCTTTCTCACTCACTATGTATTAACAGACCTCTCTGCATTGAATCATATCTGTTATTAACCTCTGTTTCTCTTCCACAGCATGTCTTTATCCTGTCTTCCTTCTCTCACCCCAACCAATCACAGCAGATGGCCCCGCCCCTCCCTGAGCCTGGTTCTGCCGGAGGTTTCTTCCTGTTAAAAGGGAGTTTTTCCTTCCCACTGTCAGCAAAGTGCTGCTCATAGGGGGTCATATGATTGTTGGGTTTTTCTCTGTATCTATGAAGCGCCTTGAGGTGACTTTTGTTGTGATTTGGCGCTATATAAATAAAATTGAATTGAATTGAATTGAAATATAACACTTTGCTATGTTGCTGGAGAAAGTTGTACCAGGTTCAAACACACAATTCCTAATTTAAAGATACGAACAATAGGTGGAATATGCCTAACCTATCAAACTTGCTATGAAACAGTTTGATATGAACACAGCATTTAACATAGTTGTTAAAGGATAGCTCACGTTTGAATTCAAATACTCCTAATTATGGATTTTTTTGGGATACATACCAATCAGCTGCAAATTAAATGTGAATTAAAATGAAAACCACTGATAAGTGATGTGAATACACTCATCATCATGTTTCCTCAGTGTTACATTGTGTGCCACAATGGCAGTAGCTTCTCAAAGCAGGATAATATCCTCAAAAACATAACAGCAGCTCAGAGGCCTGGCTTATCCAAGTGGGCATTTGGTCTACAATAAGCCCGATCAATGGAGGTCCCACAACATGACTCATAGGATCCAGATGTGCCAAACACCAAGTGACGTAGTGGATGTAGGACATCCTGAAAGGTCCTACATCCATCCTCTGAAAGCTCTGCCATTCTGTCAGCACAAGGGGGACCTCCAAAAACCACACAGGTGTGTGTAATATTTTTGTTGATTTGTATAGGCATTATGAGCTGCTGCAGAAGACGCTTACACAACTTTAAACACATAATCTAGCTTCCCCTTTTTGGGAGCAGTTAACATTGTCATTCAATATTCCCTCCTGAGTGGAGCTCAATATTTTCTTGATGTATTTAAGTAATTTCAGAAGTTGGATGATTTTCTCTTCTTTTCACTTCTAGTTCCAGCTCGCACTGGAACGGTTCGCAGCCGAGTGTGAAGCAGCGGGAATGAGGATCAGCACCTCCAAATCTGAGGCCATGGTTCTCAGCCAGAAAAGGGTGGAGTGCCCACTCCGGGTCGGGGATGAGGTCCTGCCCCAAGTGGAGGAGTTCAAGTATCTCGGGGTCTTGTTTGCGAGTGATGGGAGAAGGGAGCCGGAGATCGACAGACGGATTGGTGCTGCAGCTGCAGTGATGCAGACGCTGCACCGGTCCATCGTGGTGAAGAGGGAGCTGAGTGTAAAAGCGAAGCTCTCAATTTACCGGTCGATCTACGTCCCTACCCTCACCTATGGCCACGAGCTGTGGGTAGTGACCGAAAGAACGAGATCGCGGATACAAGCGGCGGAAATGAGCTTCCTCCGAAGGTAATGGTAAATGGTAAATGGCCTGTATTTGTATAGCGCTTTTACTAGTCCCGCCTAGGGACCCCAAAGCGCTTTACACGTCCAGTCATCCACCCATTCACTCTCACATTCACACACTGGTGGAGGCAAGCTACAGTTGTAGCCACAGCTGCCCTGGGGCAGACTGACAGAAGCGAGGCTGCCATATTGCGCCATCGGCCCTTCTGGCCAACACCAGTAGGCGGTAGGTGAAGTGTCTTGCCCAAGGACACAACGACCGAGACTGTCCAAGCCGGGGCTCGAACTGGCAACCTTCCGATTACAAGGCGAACTCCCAACTCTTGAGCCACAATCGCCCCCCATTGGGGGGTGGCTGGCCTCTCCCTTAGAGATAGGGTGAGAAGTTCGGCCATCCGGGAGGGGCTCAGAGTAGAGCCACTGCTGCTCCACATCGAAAGGAGCCAGCTGAGGTGGTTCGGGCATCAAGGATGCCTCCTGGGGGCCTCCTGGGTGAGGTGTTCCAGGCATGTCCCACCGGGAGGAGGCCCCGGGGCAGACCCAGGACACGCTGGAGAGATTATATCTCTCGGCTGGCCTGGGAACGCCTTGGTGTTCCCCCGGATAAGCTGGAGGAGGTGGCTGGGGAGAGGGAGGTCTGGGCCTCTCTGCTTAGGCTGCTGCCCCCGCGACCCGGATAAAGCGGAAGAAGATGGATGTGCCACTTCTATACAACAATGTTTTATACTTTCATATACACTGCATGTACAATGTATTCAATGTATAACAACTAGCATATAATTGCATGAAATTTCATAATTGTTTAAATTATGAAAATAGGTTTTAAAATGTTCAATTTCAGTTTAATTTATTTACCCAATCAAAAATGAATTAATTTTATATTTACATGCATCTCCGAGTTTGTTTTTGTTTTGTTTTTTTGCTCTGTTTGTATGCATTTGTTCTTACCTGGGGATCCACAGAGTTCCATTCACGTGCAGCACTGTGAAAGCTTGAAGATGAGGTGCGGCAGGGTTAACAGTTTCTGCAGATTCCAGACCATAACCTTTGGAGGATGACGGGCGTTTGTGGTTCCTCCCTATCTCCTCCAGGTCTGCAGGCTGTAAGACACCACTGCAGCTGCCAAATGAGCTGTGGTCTATGCTGCTTGAAGAGTCTAACTCTACTGGCTCCAAGGAGCAAGCAGATGATATAGAGCAGTAGTCTGTGAGTGAATCCTGGTGCTGGATCATCTGAGTACCTGCCTGCTCATCGAAGATCAATGTCACTTTTTCATTGGACCACTCTGGCTTCTCTTTTTGGTGTGTGGATTTGAGATCAGTCATTGGTGTTAGCCCTGTGGGACGCTGCACAGTAAAGACGCTCCGTAGAGGACTGCTATCCCCGCAGCTGAAAGCAGAACGTGATTTTAAGTATCATCAAGAACTACAATGTCTACACAGAGATATTTAAACTGTACAGAACAAGTTTGGCTGATAGAAAGCAAAAGATTTCTCTGGAAAGAAAACTAGTGAGAGATGTGTCTACAGACCCAAGAAGAACTGCAAGGACACTAGCGAATGACTTAACCAAGCTGGGAATTATAGTCTGAAAGAAGCCAATCACTAGAACCCTGCACAGGAAAACATACTCAAACAATGACTAAACTAGAGCTGCCTTGTCAACATGGAAGGATTAAATATATAGAGACCAAAATGTGAAAGTTACTGATGAAACACCTGGCCAATGCATGCCCTGGTGTTTCATGTCACCAGCCCCCCAACACCGTCCCACAGTTTGGAAGGCATGCACAGCATTCTGATAAAGGGTGTGTACGCCATGCTATAGGCTGCTGCAGGTAGAACTGTTGATAATCATATGCTCAAAGTTTCATTACTACAATGACAATGATTCTGAATGCCACCACCACCAGCTAATAACACAGTCCTTAGGCTAAACCACTTTTCACTGGGAGATATTGATTTCACTACCACGTGACAGAACCTTGAAAATAGTATCACGAATTACAGCCCATTTGCTTTCATCATGGCAATGGTGGCGATCATCAGAGGTTCAAACTGGGTGGTGACAAGCAGCTCAGGTGTCCAGTTAACACTAATCAGGGTTTTATGGATGACATAACAACACTGACGACAACACCATCAAATATCACACAGACCAGGATGAAGATCATTTCTGGAAAATCAAGAAGCATCTCCATCACCAAAGGATAGCCATCTAACGAATTAATACTGAACCAATACCAATGATATCAGAGAAATCTGTCTTGGGAGATTAAGATGCAAAACAGATCAATCAAATTAAGCAGGATGCTGTTTGGAAATCCACTCTGACACATAAGCTATACTGTGAAGATAGTTTTTCAAAATGCTGCATAAAGCATAAATATCCATATTGAAATATTGGGGCGATCGTGGCTCAAGAGTTGGGAGTTCGTCTTGTAATCGGAAGGTTGCCGGTTCGAGCCCCGGCTCGGACAGTCTCGGTCGTTGTGTCCTTGGTAAGACACTTCACCTACCTCCTACTGGTGTTGGCCAGAGGGGTCGATGGCGCGATATGGCAGCCTCGCCTCTGTCAGTCTGCCCCAGGGCAGCTGTGGCTACAACTGTAGCTGCCTCCACCAGTGTGTGAATGTGAGAGTGAATGAATAGTGGCATTGTAAAGCGCTTTGAGGGATCCTGAAAAGCGCTTTATAAATGCAATCCATTATTATTATTATTAATCTGAAGCAAGACTCCACTGATAGCTAGAAATTCCACAGTTCTGGTTAATTGGACACCGACCAAACCTATGAGTTTGAGGAGATTGTCCAGACTGAGCTTTGTTCCCATTCCACAGTGGGACAGATATTTGCATGATCAGTGTTGGGAAGGTTACTTTTAAAATGTATTCCATTACAGAATACAGATTACATGCCCCAAAATGTATTCTGTAACGTATTCCGTTACGTTACTCAATGAGAGTAACGTATTCTGAATACTTTGGATTACTTAATATATTATCATGCTGTTTACAACTACATGAATGTACTATTGCTGTGATTTATTACTGTTACTGAAGGTCCGCGGCTCCGAACCGTAGTAAAGGGACCTCTGGCTAATACGGTGGGTTCTGTGTCGGCTCGTAGCTGAAAACTAGCTTTACTTTGTTGTCTGGGTCAACTTTGCTAGCAGAGACAGAGAGAGGCATTGAAAGGCTGCTCCAACAGAACTTATTGTTTCAGAGGAAAACACGAACACGGTGTACAGTCGAGTCTTAATAGCTTACTTACAACTGGGCTCGTCAGGCTCTCTTCTTGGCTGCAGTGGTTATTATTATATTTACATGCTTCCAGCTCCCGTTTCTGCTCGATGACAGCTCGTACTTTTCCTTTTTCTCCCTCCCTCGCTCACAGACACATAACGGGTATGGCAGTCCATTCTCCCTGCAGCACGGACTACACTGCCCATGATGCTACATTCTTTAGAGCTATACCTGTAGCATTCTGCCTGTTAGCTTAGCACAACAACAACAAAAAGGCCTCTCTCACCCAGGAAACACAGAGAGAGAGAGAGCGTCACCCTGTAACCATGGCAACCGTAACGCTGCCGCCTGGAACAACAGAACGTAGCTGTCAAACAAAACCCAAACAGTCCTGACCCGCCACAATATGAAACAGGGAAGTACCGCCGTGTAATCCATTTATTTCAACAAAGTAACTGTATTCTAAACACCACCTTTTTAAACGGTAACTGTAACGGAATACAGTTACTCATATTTTGTATTTTAAATACGTAACGGCGGTATTCCGTTACTCCCCAACACTGTGCATGACTATAGGTATATTGTATGTACAGTCAGTCACACAAAAACTGACTATACAAACATAACACAAATACAATTATTAGCTGTTTGAATATAAAAACAACAGCTAAGAACAGTCTTGAACAGAGTTGCATAAGAACAGTAAGAGTATAATTGTACAAGTTCTCTACGCTGCAAGATCTCTATCTGTCACAGACGCATGTTTGCAGACACAGGTCTACAAAAGTACACCCTACAGGCCTTGATACCAAAACCTCACTCACCAGTACTTGGCACAGAGCTCGTAGGAGGCAGCATGGTAGAGCAAGAGGGTGTTCGTGTAGTCATCCAAAGTCCAGACTGCTTCTTCTCCCCATAGACTAAAGCTGGTTTCCAAAGATATGACGGTAGATGGTGGGCTATAGGTCTCCAGCCTGTAAACTGCCTGAAGACTCAGACAGTCTATAACTAGCAGGCCCGGGCCATTGGAGAACCATAACTGATAAACATAAATGTATAGACATGGTTGGGCTGATGAGTTCATGTGTAGCCATTATATGACTCAAACATAACTTTGACATGGTTAGTACTGTCTGTTCACCTGGGATCCACTGCCAACCAGAGCCATGGTCCTGATGGGATAAGGTCTCTGCCTGGGATCTGAATCCTTCAGACCAAACACCGTCTTATTCAGGGTGTGGGAGCAGATGTATGTTTCTCCTTCTAGTGGAAGGTCCTCCACTACGTTATACACCGCCAACAGACCGTCTGACATCCCTGCAAACACTTTGTCCAGGCTCTTAATAGGAGGAGAAAAAATATTTTTACATTTAAATACTGGTTTCACTCTTCACTCTCTCTTTGTAAACCACCTTACCATGGTGGAGGGGTTTGTTGTTGGGCGAAAAGCAAGGTGGTTATATAGTGTAGTGGTTCACACATGTGATTTAATGTATGAAAGGTCAGTTGTTTAAAACAGGATAAGTGACAAATCCTTAAGAGGGCTGTGTCAGAAAAGCACCAGGTTTAAAAAAATATGTAACTAACTCCAAACCCTGCAGGACTTGAGGGAGAATAAGATAAGATAAGATATCTCTTTATTGTCATTGCACAGTCATACATAGTACAATAGTACAATGAAATTGGAAAACTGTCCTACGTCAGCACTACATATAACACAACACGACATGATACGACACATCACAACGCAACACAAACAACACAACACAGTATATTAACTTAGTAATAAAAAAGAAGAATAAGTGTACTTGTATTGCACACTGTTATTATTGCACATTAATTATTATTGCACCTTGTTATAAATATAAATATTATTATTGTTATTGTTTTAAACATTGTTACCTCCCCCCTAAAAAAGTTCAGGGAGGTAGCCAGTCAGGTCAGCTATCTGCATTGATCAGGGCTGTTGCCCTGTTGTAAAAGCTGTCCTTGAGTCTGTTTGTTCGGGACCTCAGCAGCCTGAACCTCCTGCCGGACGGCAGCAGCTTAAACACCCGGTGTCCTGGGTATGTGCAGTCCTGCAGGATGCTGCGTGCCCTCTTGAGACAGCGAGTGCTGTACAGGTCCTTCAGGGAGGGAAGAGGATGTCCAATGATTTTTTGGGCCATATTGATGACCCTCTGGAGTGCCTTTCTGTGTGCTGTGGTGCAGCTGGAGAACCACACACCGATGCAGTATGTCAACACACTTTCAATGGAGCAGCGGTAGAGCCTGACAACTCCACCTTAGACCATGGAGCTCAGCACAGCACAAGAAGAACATAAGCCTGCTCACTTGTTGGTCTACCACCTGCATTAGGTGCTATAGGGGTTGGTGGCTTATGGATTGGGTGATGTAGAGACCAGGATGGTCCAATCTCAGAATGTTAGCTCTCTGTAGTCAGGCTCATGTCAACCCACAGTTTGGATTTTGAAACCAGTCTTATGGAGAGGGACTGGAGTCCAATCCAGAGTTACCTTCAGTGAGAGGCATTGTGGACGGGGCAGGGCATACTTGTATCCCTCTAGTTTGGTATCTGTATGTTGGAGGTGTTCTGGGTTTGTTTTCATAATTAAGTATTGCTTTTTTTCATCTTCAGATTGGGGAAGGAATCGCAATTGTTGTTTCTACTTAAGTTCCAAACAGTGGTTCGGAGAACCAGTAACTGACTAGTGGCGCCTTTTTTTGAGCAATTACAGGGGGGCTTTGCTTATGTTTATGTTTGGGACTTGCTTGTTTCATATCTTTGTCCTGGTGCATAACCCAAAAGTGCTTTACCTTCAGTGCACAAGCACATGGCTTGACGTTACACTTGAGGATTTTATGGTAGAGAGCAGAATTCATGTGTCCATCAATGACAGCAAGCCGTCCAGGTCATTTATAAAATAGTAATGGGACGAAATCCTTCCAAAAGGTTCTTTTGTCTCATCAGTCCACAGACTATTCAATTATTTTTTTTATATAGAACCAACATCACAACAACTGTGACCTCAAGGTACTTCATATAAGATGGTAAAGACTATACAATAATAGACACGAAACCCCAACAATTGATGACCTCCTATGAGGCAACCCTTGGTGACAACAGGAAGAAAAAAACTCCCATCTAACAGGGAATAAAAACCTCTGGCAGAAGCATACTCCGGAAGGAGCAACCTTCTGTCATGAGTGGATAAAGGTGAGGGAAGGGAAACAGAACAAGAGACACATTCCCAGAGAGAGGCAGAGATTGATGCTTGATCTGGATTATGGGGCTATGGTTTATTGGAGTTCCAACGTCTTAGAAAAAGCTTTGTAACCCTTTCAACTTCACTTTGTCAGAGAGCTTCTATTCAGGTGATTCCTTGATTCAAAAGGTCTAGCAATAATCAGCCCTTTGTGAAACTGAACTATGGTTTCAGATGCGTTTTCACAACTGAAAATACGATGTTTTGTTTTTGTTTGTTGTTGACTGTGCATTAGGAACATTGGGAATATGCCAGACTATTCCATGCGCTATTCTCACATAAGAGTTGCCAGACTAATGACCGTTTTGGTGTGATCTGACTGGATTGGACATTTGCATGTGTGAAAAAGGTGACAGAATAATTATGGTCTCTTTGTTCCTGTTGCAGCGCATAGTGGTTTGTTTAAATTTGCAAAACATGCAAACATTCTGAGCCTCGCCACTCGCAGAGGTTTCCATTGCTTCGATACACTTGGTGAAAACCTTCAGGGTGAGTGCCAGCCTAAATTACACCCATAACCACTGAAACTGGATGGTCACAGCCCTGTACTGCCCCTAGAGACCTGAAGAATAAGCTCTGTAACAGCATTATCTCCTCCCAAACCGTAAGACTGGGAGTTACCAGCAGTTGGCTCATGTCCTCAAACCGCTCAGCATGGTAGGCTGAAAGCAGGGTGACCACATCGACCTCAGTCAAATTAACGTGGTTACTCAGTCAACTCTTCTATATATTATTATAATTATTATGAATATTAAGTGCAACAGTTATTCCTGAAACCAGAAAAACCCGCGTTCATGGATTACATTACGGCATCATTAGTGTTCACGAATAATCTTCATGATGAAGAAACTGAAAATGTGTGCTTGCAGTGATTTGTCTGTCTTGATAGAGGTGGTGGTAGTGTAGCTTCACACTACCACCACAGAGGGTGCATCCCTTAGTGAGATACCAAGTGAGGTTTGAAAGAGAATTGCTGAGATGTATTTAGACTCTCTCCTATCAGTCTTTCTGAGTTCACTAATTACTTCCTCTACACCATAAATGTCTCTACTAGACCCCATTCCTACTCTAATGCTTAAAGAAGTCCTATCATGAACTAGTCCTTCAATCTTAATATCTCTCTTTAAAGAGCTACACAACACAAGCTTTTAAGATGCTGGTTATTTAACCATTACTTTTAGGGATATTCAATCTGCTGGATTGTCTCAGATTTGCATAAACACATTTATGATAGAAATATACAGCAAGCGATGTACATTTTATCAAAAAGTTTTCAAGATATATATTTTGTAAAAATGTTACATTATCATTTATTTTGAATATCTCAAAGATTATTAAAGCCTGAAATTTTCCCTGGTCTTTCTCACCATCAAAATTTATCAGGATCTGTAATTTGTGTGTAAATTGGGATCATTAATTAGAAAAAATGTGTTGGCTAGTTAAAATATGAAAACTATATAAAAGTATGCAGATTGGAGGTGGTCATGATCTGTATTGATCAATACCCAACTTTGCCAAAAGTCATTTTAAAACATGTAACTGAACTTATGCAGAGAAATTGTTTATTTGAAGAACTTCTGTTACCTTTCTGAGTTCATCGCAGCACTAGCAAATGTTATTGATGACCTTTTTATGACCTCTCCCAGTAGACTAATTTCTATGCTTGACTGTTAGAATGTAAGTGCAGCGTTCAATACCGCTGACCACAAGATTTCACTGCACAGTAAGTTCATCCATTTACTACTTCGAGGCTGGTCTACTGTGATTTACTGTCATGTTCCTTAAAAAGCCTTGAGTTGACCATGAATGCTGCAGCAATAGCACTGATAGGGATTACTATGCATCTTCCTTATTCACTGGCTTTTCACTCTTTACTGGCCACGTGGTAAATCCAGAACTGAATTTAATATCTTTCTCCTTACATACAGTGTCTTGAGTAATCAGGTCCCATCATATCTTAAAGATCTAACGGTACCACATTGTTCTGATAGACCTCTTCACTCTCAAACGGAGAGCTTACTTATGGTTCCTAGAGTTTCTAAAAGCTGAATGGTAGACAGAGCCTTCATCCTACAGCCCCTCCTTCTGTGGGAGACAGACACCCTGTCTACTTTTAACACCAGGCTTGAAACATTTTTGATAAAGCATATAGTTTGTTCAGGGTCACCTGATCCAGCCCTGTCTGTTAGTTATGTTGCAATAGCCACAGACTGTTGGAGGCGTTCCTAGAAATGATCCTAAACTCTGGCTCTGTGTCACATGTGTGTCTTTTGTCTTGTTTCCTCTGTTCTCTTCTCATCCCCCTCATCCCCATGACATTTACCCCATAGTCTCATCAGACTGCCTCTCCCTGAGTCAGGCTCTGCCAGAAGTTTCTTCCTGTTAAAAAGGGGCTTTTCCTTCCCAGTGTCACTAAGTCCTTGTTCACAGTGGCTCATCTGATTGTTGTGTTTTTTCTCAGATATTTTAGGATCTTTACTCTACAATATAAAGGACCTTGAGGTTGCAGTTGTTGTCATGTGGCACTATACAAACTCAATGTACTATTTTTTAATGACTGAGCAATGACAACTGAATGGTAAATAAATTCCAGACAAACAAAAAAATGTAACACCACATATAAAAAGCATTTCGCATATTACTCTGAAAGCAAATCTTTGTATGCTGTTGCAAAAACAATAAAAATATTGTTTAAAAACAACATTTCTACTGTTATTAAGCCATCCTCCTCAAACGCATTTGAGGTAACAATAGGTCAGCATGTAAAGCTCTTGTATTACAAGCTCACGGTTGCTTAGGCTTCAAGCCTCATTTTGTCTTCTGCTAATGCTCTTTCAAAATGCAGCCTACCTATGCAAACACTGTATTTTAAGGCCTGGTGTAAAGAGGCAGATAAAACTTGCTATGCTGCTAACTGTGATCCTAACTCGATCCTTTGTGTGTTGACACCATGTAAAGCCAAATATGTGTAACACTTGTTTCCTTTGCTGTCAAGTGCATGTGACACAAATGCTCTAGACACAACCTGCTGACATATCAGCAACGTTATGTTTCAGACTGAAGCCCGTATGTAAACCCACAGCACTGAGCAACACAATAACACAGCTTTGAGTAAAACATGTTAGCTTAAACATGCTGATGTATGACCTGACCTGCTCTCTTGCTGAAACAGGAAACAAACAAGTGATGATGGCGGGACAGGAGAACTGCTTCTGGGGTTGACTGAGTGGACACATGTCCTTCAGACTGTAGATGAACACTTCCTGTTCCTGCCACAGAAACATTAAAGAATTCAGCAAGTTAAAATAAAATAAACAATAAAAGGTGAATCAAATGGACCATTACGGCAAAGCTGGGATGGTCAGTTTGGTAAAGTAAATCCGTTTGGCATCTTTCTTCGCCTTTAGACAATACTTTCCCTCCAACACTGGTTTGACACTCAATAAAAGACTGTAGCAGTCTCTCTGTCCTCATGTCCTCGTGTCCCTAAAAGGGCTTTCATGAAATCCTTTTTTCACATAAAAAAATGACAAAAGCAGGTAAATTCTGAAGATACCTGGATTTAAAAGTAAGATGGTAAAAAATAACATTGGATGATTGCTGTTCATCAGTAAATAAACGAGTCACCAAATGTTCTGCATGTAAAAAGAAGCTGCATCACGCTGAATGTGATGGATGTGTACCTCAGTTGCCATCCACAGAGTGTTCCCCATCTTCATGTGGCAGCTAATCCTGCTGCCTGGACAGGCCATCCTCTTCACCTCCACCTGACCCTTGTTAACATTCACCACACTGTAGTTCCTGCACAACACAGTTCTTTGCTGAAAACATTTACAACCACTGAGCTGGAAGTTAAAACAAAATAAGCTTATTTTGTAAAGTAATGTTTTTATACAGTAATGAGCAGAGGCACTTTTTTGGAAGACGATGTCACAGGGTTAGTTAATTAAAGCTAAATATAATTTATCACGTTTAGTACGTGTGTGATGGATAACTTGAGAAACTGGCATGAAGCATTACAAAAATGTTTTTTACTATTGTTTATTAATGTTTTATAAATATAATTTTAGTTTATTACAGTTTATAGACTGCATGATGACCTTTTCCTTGTTTAGAACTGATTGTTCTTAATGAAACGTGTTCTGATATTTGTATCTTTCTACAGCGATAGTAAGAAGCTGAACAAGCAGTTCTGACCTTGCACACACACACATACATACACACACACACACACAATCACATACGCACATGCTCATGTCACTGAACGAATGTTTTCATTTCTCTTGTATAAATAAAGAAAGCAGACGGTGACAGAGCACAAGTCCGTGAGTATGGAGCCCCGCAGGGGACATGGGAGAAAAAAAAATTAAGACGGACTTTTGCGAGATCTCGCAAAACAAACTCGGGATCTCGCAAAACTTTTGCGAGATCTTGCAAAACTTTTGCGAGATCTCGCAAACGTTTTAGCCGCATTCTTCGGACGCTGACTCGAAGCCGACCGGGAGGTCGAGGCACGATGTGCCGGGAAAGCGGTGTTCCTCCCGGCTGTAGTAGGTCTCGACCTCCCGTTAGCTTCGAGTTAACGGGAAGAATGCGGCTAAAACTTTTGCGAGATTCCGAGTTTGTTTTGCGAGATCTCGCAAAACTTTTGCGAGATCCCGAGTTTGTTTTGCGAGATCTCGCAAAAGTTTTGCGAGATCCCGAGTTTGTTTTGCGAGATCTCGCAAAAGTTTTGCGAGATCCCGAGTTTGTTTTGCGAGATCTCGCAAAACAAACTCGGGATCTCACAAAACAAACTCGGGATCTCGCAAAAGTTTTGCGAGATCTCGCAAACGTTTTAGCCGCATTCTTCGGACGCTGGCTCGAAGCCGACCGGGAGGTCGAGGCACGATGTGCCGGGAAAGCGGTGTTCCTCCCGGCTGTAGTAGGTCTCGACCTCCCGTTAGCTCGAAGCTAACGGGAGGTCGAGACCTACTACAGCCCCAAAACATCACTGCTCTTGAGAAGATCTGCATGGAGGAATGGGCCAAAATACCAGCTACTGTGTGTGCAAACCTGGTAAAGACCTATAGTAAACGTTTGACCTCTGTTATTGCCAACAAAGGTTATGTTACAAAGTATTGAGTTGTATTTTTGTTATTGACCAAATACTTATTTTCCACCCTGATTTACGAATAAATTCTTTACAAATCCTACCATGTGAATTCATGGATTTTTTTTTCACATTCTGTCTCTCACAGTTGAAGTGTACCTCTGGTGCAAATTACTGACCTCTGTCATCATTTTAAGTGGGGGAACTTGCACAATCGGTGGCTGACTAAATACTTTTTTGCCCCACTGTATGTCATGCATCTGGGAGCTATTTCAATAGGGAGCTATTTCAGTCAGCTGTGTTACATATGTTGTGTTAAATATAGTTAGCGCCATACATTTTTGGACAATAAAAGGGTTTTTTGTACACAACAACAGTACATTTTAAATCAAACCAGAAACGTGTAATTGGCGCACAGATTTTAAGTAAAACATTAAACTTCATTTTTAGAGGCTCTAAAGTAACTGGACAATAGACTAATAATCCATTTCATGGTTTGATGAGGCTTTTTCAGCTGTTATTTCATGACAGACTACAAAATTGATTCGAAGTGTTGAACTTCCATTTGGTAGTTCACTGGAACTTGTCCAAAGAAATGCTGATGTAAGTGAAAAAGACTGACATTGGGGAGAAAACCAAATCAACCCCATCAGGGAGATAGAAAACTTTTGGAGGGGTCAAATCAAGTAAATAATCAAGTCAATCCTAAATAAACAGGAATGCAAAACCAGCTCAACAACACTGAAAGACCTGAACTACAGAAGACAACTAAAACATGGAGGTAGGTGTACTGTGGGGCTCATTATTGTGAGGCAAATAAATCCCAGTACAAAGAGAAATGGTCACACAAACCTGTCCTCCTTATCTTCATTCCAGAACACAGCACTATATCCTTGGAGCTGGGACAGGAAGAGCTGAGCGTTGACGTCACAGGGCAACATATACCTAAGGCAGGCGAAGCTCGGCTCCTTCATCTGCCTCACACAATGCATTGCTGCTGGTCTCTGCAGCACAAATGCAGAGACAGGCAGCTCAAAGTCATTCATAGAACAATGACTTTTATTAAAATGTGCAAAAAACGTTATGTTTTATGGTTTTTTATCCTTAAAATATGACTGACTACACATACATTGGCAGTTGTGATTGAAAATATAAATGTTGAAGATATATATGCATTTGTGGTGCTCATTATTTCATCCATCCATCGCCACTCATCCTTTTCCGGGTCATGGGGAGTAGCTGGAGCCTATCCCAGCTGTCTTAGGCCAAGAGGCAGGGTACACCCTGGACAGTCTGTTGCAGGGCTAACTCAGAGAAAACTATTCACACTCACATAATGGAGTCGGTCTATAATGTATATTTATTGGGATTGATTGTTTTATCATTTGCATTCTATGCTATCCTTAAAACAGAAACCAAAGATGGCGCCAGTGTTTGCGGCAAGCCGTCTCCTCGAGTTTTGTCTACTGTCTGCTATCCTATTTTCTCTGTGTTATCCTGACGCCTTTGCGCTTCTTACCTATGATCGTCAAACTCTTCTGAATCTCCAGCCATTGACTCACCAAACGCCTGGTTTCAAGTGGCAATCAGGGAACTTTTTCTCAACTTCGACGGATATCTCTGATCATTTACGCCGCTTCCCAGCTACCCTTCCACCTAGGAAACGTCATAGGCGATGGGGTAAACGGAGCGGTATTCGTGTTCGCCTCAAGGCTTACTTAAACTCACTTGATGCGACCAGCTACCACGTATTTGTAAACACTCTATCTTCTTCTCATGCTCTCTGGGGCCGCTTCTGCTATAGATTGCCCTGCCATCGCTGGATAAGTCCTGTTGAACACTATGCTCACCTAGACTCCCCGACCGAGTGCCCACCGGTTCGGAGCTGGGTGCGGCTTTCCAGAGGTGGTGTGAACTACAGCAATCTTCGCCTGCTGAGATCTGTTCCAACTAACAACAACCCGACTACACTTCGGATGGCTTTGCTAAATGTTAGATCACTGGCAAACAAGACTTTTATTTTAAACAACCTTTTTGTCTCAACTGGGCTGGATTTTCTTTATCTGACGGAAACCTGGCTTCGTCCTGAGGAATCTTCTGCTTTTTCAGAACTTCTTCGCCCAGATTGTGCCTTTGCTAGCTCTCCTAGGATCTCTGGCAGAGGTGGAGGATTGGCTTCGATTTTTAAAGACAAATTTCGATGCCGGGAACTACCACCCGTCTCTTTCACCAGCTTCAAGGTCCAGCCTGTAGAACTGAACAGTGCTCCCCCAATTCTTTGTGCTGTGGTGTATCGACCCCCGAAATCTGTTAAGGACTTTATTTTTCAGTTTTCTGAACTACTAGGGAGCCTGTTTTTACGCTACGATCGTGTTTTAATTGTTGGTGATTTTAATATACATGTCTGTTGTGAGGCAAGCACACTAACAAAGGATTTCCTTCCCTTGTTGACACTTTTAATCTTACGCAATGGGTAAGTGAACCAACACATTTAAAAGGTCATTCGCTTGACCTAGTTTTGTCCTACGGTCTGGATATTTGTATAACGGATATCAAGGACTCTGGGATCTCTGATCATCCCGTGGTTATGTTTAATGTTGTGCTACGACATATGGAGCTTAACTGCCAGGGTCCATTACGCCAGATGCGCTCGATTAATTCTGAAACCATTACCAACTTCTCTACTCTTTTCGCCAACCCTGCGCTCCCCGACTCCGTCTGTCTTGTGGATTTATCGACTGACGAGCTTACCAACCTTTTTAATTCCACATGTTCTTCTATTCTGGACACTGTGGCTCCACATAAGACTAAGCGTACTAAGTCGTCATGCCAACCCTGGCTGAATGAAACTACCCGTGCTCTCAGGCGCGAATGTCGTCGTGCTGAGAGGAAGTATAAAAAGGATAAGCTCGTAGTGTCAGCGGAAATCTTCCATAATTGTCTGTCAAAATATCAGAAGACCGTCAAAGCTGCTAAATCTGCCTACTTATCAGGTCTTATTTCGACCAATTGTCACAAGCCCCACGTTCTTTTTAAGATTTTTAACTCCGTGATTAATCCTCGCGCTACAGCACACAAGGAAGTTTCTCCGGCTCTTTGTGAAAGTTTTTTAAGGTATTTTATTGAAAAAATCACTATTTTAAGAGCCCCGTTTTTATCGGTAGTTCCACATCAAGTTTCAGTTTCTAAATGCTCTGCTGTCTTTCAGCAGTTTGAGCCTGTGACTCTTTCTGATGTAAAGGAAATGATTGACCACTTAACAATCTCCAATTCCCCACATGATATTCTCCCTGCCCGTATTTTTAAGGAAGCGTTGAATACTATTGGGTCTTGTATTTTATTAATTTTGAATGCATCATTGTCTTCGGGCTGTGTACTGTCTGCCTTCAAGCATGCTGTTGTTCAACCCGTTATTAAGAAGACTAATCTCGACCCCAGTGATCTTTCAAATTATAGACCAATTTCTAAGCTTCCCTTTATGTCAAAGATCCTGGAAAAAGTGGTCTGTAAACAACTTCAGACCTTCCTAGATTCCAATGGTATTTCTGAAAAATTCCAGTCGGGCTTCAAGCCTCGACATAGTACTGAGACAGCTTTGCTAAGAGTTTTTAATGATCTCCTTTTATCCACCGACTCAGGTTGCTCTGTGGTTCTAGTCTTACTGGATCTGACTTCTGCGTTTGACACAGTAGATCATAAAATTTTATTATCAAGGTTAGAGCAAGTAGTTGGCCTTAAGGGCACAGCCTTATCATGGTTTAAATCTTATCTTTCAGAGAGGTCACTCTCTATCACTATGGGGCAATATTCCTCCTCCTCGGCTCCTTTTCTCTGTGGTGTGCCCCAGGGGTCTGTTTTGGGCCCTATGCTATTCTCTCTGTACATGCTGCCCTTGGGATCTATTTTCCAAAGATATAATATTTCTTTCCATTGTTATGCCGATGACATTCAAATTTATTTCCCTTTGAGTTTGAATGTCACAGATCCATTGCATACATTGTTTAATTGTCTTCATGATGTGAGAACCTGGCTATCTCAAAACTCTCTAATCTTGAATGACAGTAAAACTGAGGTTATTGTCTTTGACAGCCATATCCCATTGAACCGACTAACTGTTACCCTTGGCCCACTTGCTAGCTACCTCTCCAACGTTGTAAGAGACCTCGGGGTACTCCTGGATAGCTCTTTCAAATTAGAGAAACAAGTATCTACTGTGGTTAAATCCGGTTTCTATCAGCTACGTCAAATTTCTAAAGTTAAGCCTTTCCTCTCCCCCAAGGACTTATTCAAAGCTTATTCATGCATTCATTACCTGTAGACTGGACTATTGTAACTCCCTCTATTTAGGCCTCCCCCACTCCTCTCTTCACCGGTTGCAATTAGTACAGAACGCTGCTGCACGTCTTTTATCGGGTGCCAGAATGCATGACCATATGACTCCAGTTTTAACCAAGTTACACTGGCTCCCTGTGAAATTTCACATTGATTTTAAAATTCTTTTATTCACTTATAAAATCTTAAATAACACTGCCCCTAGCTATTTAACAGATCTTCTTCATTTGTATAACCCTGTAAAAGCACTAAGATCTTCTAACCAGATGCTCTTAATGCAACCTAAGTCTAGGTTGAAAACCAGAGGCGACCTTTGCTATTGCAGCTCCTAGATTGTGGAACAACCTCCCTATTGCCATTCGCTCTTCTGAAACTGTTCAGTCTTTTAAATCTCATTTAAAGACCCATCTTTTTACTCTGGCTTTGATGTAAGATAGTTTGATTATCATTTGGTTGGTTTCTATGTTTGTCTCGTCTTGCGTTGTATTTGTCTTATTTTATTTTATTTTATTTTTTATTTATTTCATTTCATTTTTATTTTTTATTTTTTTTAATTTGTGAAGCACTTTGATCAAAACTGTTGTTTTTAAATGTGCTATATAAATAAATTTTGATTGATTGATTGATTGATCCATGGAAATATTTAATTTTCAGTTAAGTGTACTGAGTTACACTTGCCACTATGACCATGATCTATAAATCTGAAGTCTGAGACAATGCTTGTTCAGTCCTTTTTGGTTTTTTAACGTTCCTGCACTTTTGTATGGGAAAGTGAAAATGGACCGGGTGAGTTGGAGCAGTTGTTCTTATCTTATGATTAAACTGCAATGGCTTAACAGTGAGAACTGGGCAGTATAGGAAAACATCTTGTTTTCTACATGTTCCCGAGAGACACTACGTGATTTTATTTTAGACTTCAGCAGTGATTGTTGGTAACCCCTCTTTAGACTAATTCTTAGAATTTCTTCCAAATTTGAAGTCTCGAGCTCAACACTACTTTGACACAAGTAATAAAGTGTAGTACACTTTCCTTACACCACACAACAAAAATGTGCTCATTGTGTCAGCCAAACAACAGCTCACCTTCTCAGGCTTAGTGTCCCAGCATTCAGTCATCAGGTTGTGCAGGCAGCAGAACTGCACCTCTTGTGGACTACCCAGCACTGGCCGGATACCTTTTGAGAGCTTCTTTGCTATCTCGAGCTGGTGGTGTCCCAGCGCTGGCCTCCGCCCAGACAGGAGCTCATACATCACCATGCCATAGGAGAACATGTCCACCTTTAAGAGTTGTTCCCAAAAAAGGAACATTAAGGTCAGTTGATAAGGGTCAAGTGTCAGAGTTACATCTGAGGAGGTTATTAAGACCTCCTGATGAGTGTGTAAATAAAACTTTAATAAAGAAAACTTTAAATTTCATTTGGAGTGAAAAGAAGTTATGAAAGTAAAACCAACGGCCATTTGTGCCATTTAGATGAAAGCTACCCATTCAGTCTCTGAATGTTCATTTCTTGGATAATAACTCGTGACCACGGCCCATTTATGAATTTGCATATGCTCTATGTGGGTTAAAATCATGTAATAATTTTATTCTCAGAGCAACTCAGCAAGCAGACCAGCACGCGTTGGTCTGATGAAGACCTGAAGTCGTTGCCTGTTGTTCTGCTTGCTGAATTGTTCCAAGAATTTATTCTTGGAAGAAGAAATTGACATAATTTAATTTATTGGGTTTTTTTAAAATTTCTATTTCTTCTAATTCTCTACTTTTATTTCTTTTCCATCTTAAAGTGCTTTATAAATAAAGGTGGTATGACAGAATTTATCCTAAAATTCAACAAAGTGACTGATTTTTATAATGTTTTATTTATGTGAATATAGTACATGTGTAGCATTCGTCCCATTCTTGAGTGGACAATAACGGACTATAAACGACCAGCTTCTTCAATGATGAACGCCGACGCTTCACTGGCTGATGAGCTGAACACGTTTTATTCTCGCTTCGACGCCGCAGCAATTAAAACAACAAACGGCTGCGTGCGCTCGGAGTGCACCAGTGGCACCAATGCATTCATCCTCACAGAGCAGCTAGCACCGGTGTTCACGGAGATCTTCAACCTCTCCCTGGCCCAAGCTGTGGTTCCCACATGCTTCAAACAGTCCATCATTGTTCCTGTTCCAAAGAAACAACAGCCCGCTTGCCACAATGACTACCGTCCAGTAGCACTGACTTCAATTGTGATGAAGTGTTTTGAAAGACTGATGAGAGATCACATCACTTCTTCACTTCCTGCCACCATCGACCCACCTCAGTTTGCTTACCGGACTAATCGTTCCACAGACGATGCCATATCTCACCTGCTCCACACATCCCTGAGTCACCTGGACACTGGCAGAGGGAATTATGTTAGGATGCTGTTCGTGGACTACAGTTCAGCATTCAACACAATAATTCCCTCTAAGCTTTTCACCAAGTTGACGGATCAAGGACTCAGCTCATCACTGTGTCAGTGGATCCTCAACTTCCTCACAGACAGACCCCAATCAGTGAGGGTGAGGAAGTCTCCCCCTCCATCTCTCTCAGCACTGGAGCCTCAGGGCTGTGTTTTAAGGCCCCTGCTGTACTCACTGTACACTTATGACTGTGCAGCCACATCAGACTCCACCTCCATTGTCAGGTTTGCTGACGACACTGTTGTTGTAGGCCTGATCTCCGACAACATCGAGACGGCTTACCTGGAGGAGATTAGGAACCTGGAGACCTGGTGCCAGGAGAATAACCTCCTCCTAAACATCAGCAAGACTAAGGAGCTTCACTACAAAGCAGGCGAGGAATTACAAACCCCTCATCATCAGTGGCACGCCAGAGTGGACAGTTTCCGATACCTGGGTGTCCACATCATTCAGGACCTGTCGTGGTCCTGCCACATCAACACCCAGGTTAAGAAAGCCCGTCAGCGTCTCTTCTTCCTCAGAAGACTTAGAGACTTCCATCTGCCACTGAAGGTGCTCAAGAACTTTTACTCCTGCACCATCGAGAGCGTCCTGACGGCAAACATCTGCACCTGGTTTGGGAACAGCACCAAGCAGGACAGACGAGATCTGCAAAGAGTGGTGCGCTCAGCCGAACGCATCATTCAATCAGAGCTCCCTGACCTGCTGTCCATATTCCAAGATGGCGCTGGAGTGACGGCAGCCTTTCCAAGTAGCTCTGCAACACCGCACTTTTTCTTAACTTTTAACTTTTTTTTAGACTAGGCTTTCAAACTTTATTTTCCTTCCTCTAGTTACTGTACTTCTACCTCTTAGATATAGCGATACAAGATGGATAATGCACTTTTTAAAACTTCTGGAACCAGCTCCTTCATCTACTCGAGAGCGGAGCTGCTGGCTCTAAGAACAAAGGGACAGACCGGCATGCGACACAACATCCCGGCTGAGATAAAGAGGAGCTACAGAGGCTGCAAGGCTGGAGCGAGGAAAGCGGATCACTGGAGGCGATTCAAACCATCAATCCCGTCAGTGATAATGGGCAACGTGAACTCGCTACCGAATAAAATGGACGAACTGTGTGCTCTGAACAACCACCGACTATACCGTGAGTGCAGTTTGTTTATCTTCACGGAGACGTGGCTAACCGAGCTAACGCCACAGGCTAACGTAGACCTATGCGGTTTCACATCCGTGAGAGCTGATAGGGACACGCAGGCCAGCGGAAAAAGCAGAGGTGGGGGACTCATTGTCTACGTTAACAACAGATACTGCAACCCCGGACACGTCTCCGTTAAAGTTTCGGTATGCCGTCCGAACCTGGAGCTGCTAGCTGTTAGCTTGCGGCCATATTATCTACCACGGGAGTTCAGTCATGTGATCTGTGTGTGTGTTTACATCCCTCTGAAGGCCGACGCAACAGCTGCCTGTGAGAAAATACACACAGTCACAGCAAGACTCCAGACACAAAACCCCGAGGCTTTCATTATTATATCTGGAGACTTTAATCATGCCACACTGGATTCTACTCTGGCTGCTTTTCACCAGTTTGTGAATTGTCCCACAAGGAGCAACAGGACAATTGACCTACTGTATGCTAATGTGAGAGATGCATACAGAGCCACCCCCCTCCCCCCACTAGGGAAGTCAGACCACAACCTGGTTTACCTACAGCCACAGTACACACCCCTCGTCCAAAGGCAGCCTGTCACAACACGCTCCATCAGGAGATGGACCCCAGAAAACGAGGATGCTCTGAGAGACTGTTATGACACCACAGACTGGGACGTGCTTCTGAGCCCACATGGTGAGGACATAGAGGGGGCGACACACTGTCTTACAGACTACCTCAACTTTTGTGTGGACACGGTCGCCCCTGCTAAGACGGTACGGTGTTATCCTAATAACAAACCGTGGGTAACACAGGAAGTCAAAGCTGTCCTCAACATGAAGAAGAAGGCTTTCAGGAGCAAAGTGAAGGAGGAGATGAAAGCAGCACAGCGGGAGGTGAAACGCTGCCTGAGGGAAGCAAAGGACACCTACAGGAGGAAGGTGGAGCAGAAGTTGGAGAGGAACAATATGAGGGAGGTCTGGAATGGTGTGAAAACATCACAGGCCACAACACCAAGAACAGCACAGTGGGGGGGACTGTGGAGAAGGCAAACGAACTCAACAACTTCTTCAACAGGTTTGACCAGCCCACAACCCCCCCACCCTCACCCTCACCTTTACTACAGAGCCCTCTCCCCACTCTCCTACCTCCCTTGCTTCCCCCCCTTCCTGACACTATGATGACACCCCCCTCCTCCAATCCCTCTCTCAGCAGCAGGACATCTCCCCCCCCCTCCTCCCAATCATCTCCCAGTGTCACAGTGGATCAGGTCAGGAGACAACTGAGGAAGCTTCGCCCCAGAAAGGCAGCAGGTCCGGACAAGGTGTGTCCGAGGATGCTAAAGGCGTGTGCTGCTGAACTTGGGGAGCCGCTACAACGAGTCTTCAATCTCAGTCTGCGACTGGGGAGAGTGCCCGCCCTATGGAAGGCATCCTGCATCGTCCCGGTCCCCAAAAGGAACCGGCCCAATGAGCTGAATGACTTCCGACCGGTGGCACTGACATCACATCTTATGAAGACTCTAGAGCGGCTCTTCCTCAACCTCCTCCGACCACAGGTACAACATGCCCAGGACCCACTACAGTTCGCCTACAAGGCGGGTGTCGGAGTGGAGGATGCCATCCTGTACCTCCTGCATAGAGCCCACTCACACCTCGATGGGGGAAAAGGCACGGTCAGGATCCTGTTTCTTGACTTTTCCAGTGCCTTTAATACCATCCGGCCCTGTCTGCTCCAGGAGAAACTGAACAGGATGGAGGTGGACCCCTGCCTGGTGGCTTGGATCTCCGACTACCTCACCGACAGGCCACAGTACGTCAGGCTAAAGGACATCACGTCTGACACTGTGGTCAGCAGCACAGGAGCACCACAGGGAACTGTGCTGTCCCCTCTTCTCTTCACCCTGTACACCTCTGACTCTTGCTACAACTCTGAATTATGCCACATTCAGAAGTTTGCAGACGACACGGCCATCATGGGGTGTATCTGGGATGACCAGGAAGAGGAGTACAGAAGTCTGGTGAGGAACTTTGTCGCATGGAGTCACACAAACCACCTGCAACTCAACACCTCAAAGACTAAGGAACTGGTCGTGGACTTTGGGAGGTCCAGAGCAGGTCCACTGCCGGTTCAGATAGAGGGGGAGGAGGTGGAGGTGGTCAACAAGTACAAGTACCTCGGGCTGTGGGTGGACAATAAACTGGACTGGTCATGCAACACAGAGCACCTGTACAAAAAAGCCCAAAGCCGACTGCACTTCCTCAGGAGGCTGAGGTCTTTTAACATCTGCAGGAAGCTCCTGAGGATGTTTTACCAGTCGGTGGTTGCTGGAGTACTGTTCTATGCTGTGGTGTGCTGGGGGAGCAGCACAGCAAAGAAGGACTCATCCAGGCTGGAAAAACTGATCAGGAAGGCTGGCTCTGTGGTCGGCATGAAGCTGGACACTCTGGTGACAGTGGCAGAGAAGAGGACACTAAAGAAACTGCTGGACATTATGGACAATGCTGGACATCCTCTGCACACGGCCATAAACAACCAGAAGAGTCTGTTCAGTGACAGGTTGCTTTTCCCAAAGACAAGAACCAGCAGACTTAAAAACTCCTTTGTCCCACACGCCATCAGACTGTTTAACTCCTCTCTGGAGGGGAGAGGGAGGGGAGACAGGAGGACAAAGGAGGGGGGAACAACTAAGCTGTAGTGCCTCTCCACTTCACTGTGTAATACTTTTTGTTAATAATCAGCGGTGCAATAGACCTCAATACTTTAAATGTGCAATTCACTTGTATTTTTATTTTTATTTTTATTTTTATTTTTATTCCTATTTATTCTATTTATCCCCTTTGTATATTTTATCTATATATGTCTTTGTATTTATATATGTGTGTATATATATATATATATATATATATAATATTCTTAACTCTGTAACTTCTGTCGGTGCTGTGCTTTTTGGAAAACAAATTTCCCAGAGGAACCCACCCGAGGGATTAATAAAGTTTTATCTTATCTTATCTCTTATCTTATCTACACCAAGCGGTGCAAGTCCAAAGCTAGGAAGGTTATGATGGACCTCTCCCATCCCAACAATGGACTCTTCTCACTGTTGAGGTCTGGGAAGCACTTCCGCTCCCTTAAGGCCAAAACAGAGAGACCTCCTTCCATTTCTGAATGATGGCTTGAACAGAGCTCCGTGGGATGTTCAAGGATTGGGAAATCTTTGTGTAGCCTAAGCCTGCTTTAAATGTCTCAGTAACTTTATCCCTGACCTGTCTGGTGTGTTCTTTGGACTTCATGGTGTTGTTGCTCCCAATATTCTCTTAGACAACCTCTGAGGCGTCACAGAGCAGCTGTGTTTGTACTGACATTAGATTACACACAGGTGCTCTCTATTTAGTCATTAGCACTCATCAGGCAACGTCTATGTGCAACTGACTGCACTCAGACCAAAGGGGGCTGAATAATTACACACACCCCACTTTGCAGTTATTTATTTGTAAAAATGTTTGAATCATGATTGATTTTCGTTCCACTTCTCATGTGTTCACCACTTTGTGTTGGTCTTTCACCTGGAAGTCCAATAACATTGATTCATGTTTGTGTCTGTAATGTGACAAAATGTGGAAAAGTTCAAGTGGGGCCGAAAACTTGCCAATGTAAGCCACTGGAGATGTTGGAATACACACTGCTATTCTAGGTAATCTCTCTTTGCTAGCAATTTGAGCCTCTTCCTCAGGGGCTCATTTATCAAGTTAGCCTCTTCAGATTGACAACATCCTGTGTCAGCCTGTCTATTACTTAGATTTGATACACCAGAACTAACCTAATCATTACATAACACCATTTTTGCTTTGAGATTTCTGTGCTTTGGTTTTTGTAAAATAAATAAATAAATAAACTAACTTGTAAATGGCAGGGCTGATATAAAGCAGGAATTCCTGCTTTCTTTTTAGTTGGTAAAATAAATGTTGAACAGATCACCAATTGTTTAAGGAAATAAAGTACTGAAGGTGCTCTTGACATGAAATTCTCACCAGATGTCGATAACAACCCATCCAATCGACACATGCAAAGACCATGCATGTCCATAAATTATGTTTAATAATGAGAAATGACACAGGGCTTACTGAAATGTATTTAATACTTTGTACAAAAGCCTTTATTGGTGATGACAGCTTCAAGATGCCTCCTGTATGAATCTAATCTTTCTCTCTGAAACCAAACGGGAGTTTTGTTGGCTGTGTTTTGCTGAAAAGTCCGCTCATGTTTCATCTTCATTATCCTGGTAGATTTTTATCAAGAGTGTCTTAGTACATTTTTCAGGCCATCCTTCCTTCAGTTATATGAAGTGAGCCAGTGGTGTATGCTGAAAAATAATCACGTTTCCACCTCCAAACTTTACTATTGGTATGGTTTTTAGGGTGATATACAGAGCCTTGTGACCAGTGTTCCCTCTAAGCTGCTGGCACGCTCTCTGCGCACAAAAAAAAGATCTAACCTGAATTGACATTAAAATTAAAACTTTAACAATTCTGTTTTGCAGTGTTAGTCAGTGACTGGCTGGTCCCGTATGGGATCAGAACGATGCCACCTTATCCCATAGTCCAGCCAATGATGCGATTCACATTCATATATACACAGCTAATCAACATCGACAGGCTATGACAGCGTCGTTTAGCTAGCAAAGCGGCTGATGTGGAGTGAAGCCACGTTAATGACAACGTGGACAACCATTGGAGATGTGAGCAGGACAGACGGAACAACTGACGGACAAAGTGTGGACTTTATACCAGTTTTTAAATTGTGTTGATCGGCCACGTAAAACCAGAGTTATGATAAAATATCTGCAGTGTTTGTTTTTCTTCCTGAATACTGTCGTTGTTTATATTTACTGCAGGAAGAAACGGTAAAAACACTCGAAAGCACTCTCCGCCCAGTGTTACCAGCTCCTGAGTAAGGAAAATCGCTATTGGCTGTCCTAAAAGTCACTAAATGATGTCATTGCCTAATTTGCATAATTGGTCATGCTAATGTAATTGTAAGCTAAGTTGTTGGAGAGAGAAATAACGTCGTGGAAGAGACATAAAGTCGGTAAAAAACGTCCTAAATGCATTTAGAGTTTATTTAGAACTTAACGTTAATTTTTTTGAAGCAGTAATTATATAATTATTTGCCCGATATTGGTCATTATATCCTGTATTTTGCTAACAGAGAGTTAAAATAAATAAATAAAAAAAGTTGTGTTTTCAAAATTGGAGTTCAAGTTATTTTTACTTCCAATAGTGTTAACATACTGCAGGTCATGAACAAGATTTTTTAACATTTTCATTGTAAGTGGGATAAAGCAGTTAATTAAAAGTAGTCTAACATAAATGCTGTAATTAGATTACTTTAATAAACATGTAACTTGGATGATTCGATGCTGGCGTGACCACAGTGCACACGTCTGCTGTTGCTCACAGTGGTCGAAGGGACGCTCAGTTTGTGTGTTCAGACACATGAAACATTAGAGGGAACGTTGCTCGTGACATGTCTGTGAAGGTTCTCAGTCATCCAGGTCATCGTAGTCAAAGGAGCTTGCAAAGAAAAGCGTCTGGACTTCTTTAAGTTACTTGAAGACGTTTCACCTCTCATCCGAGAGGCTTCTTCAGTTCTAAGGTCAAATGGTGGAGAGTCCCAGATATATATATATAGACATATATATATGTTTGTAGGTCACCATTGCTGGTGACCTACAAACACGGTGTGTATCACGGTATCCAAAGAGTTTTATTTTGATCTGACCAGACTACATCTCCCAGTCACTGACTTGTCTAAATGTTGTTACTGATCTGGTTACAGTTTCATGTCAATAACACCTTTAGAATTATATTTACTTGGAAAAGTAGTGATGCATTCAATACACATTTTACCTCCTGTATGGTAACTTCTAACTTTTTTCCTCTTCTTCGGTAGCTAATTAGTCTCACAACGTTTGTCGTAGACCGTTCCTACCTCACAACAACCAGCTCACATGTTTTCAATTCAGCAGTAATTAAGCATTTCTTACCATTCCTGAAATATTTGGCATGTTTGGGTGATGAAGTGCCATTTCATATGAATAGAGAGCATGCTCTTATCTCACCCTGTATGTTGGAGGTCACAAGTTTAAGCAGTTCTATTAGGTACAGTGTAGCTGGTATCACAGGTACAGTACACTTGTGCTCTATTAATATAGTTGCTTGTGTGTTTTTGAGCCATCTCACTTTAACAGGTTACCTCCAACGTTTTAAATGCACCATGGGCAAGTTACAGAGTCCACCAATAGCAACAAACCTTCCACAATTTATTTAGAAATTGCACTGTCTAGTTAATTTATGTTTATAAAAATAATAAAAAAGTTTTATTATGTTATACAGACTGTATAACTAATCTGGAGTTTAGTTTGGCCGTCTCCAGTTTGACTGGATAGCACTGACCTGCTCAAACATGATTGGTCAGTGCTATGTATAGGTGTACAGGTCATACACGTATATGTGGAAATTCAGGATATCAACATATCCGTTTATATAGAGATGATATGTTTATTCTCATCATTTAAAAAATGGTTTAAAAAAACAAAACAAAAAACAAAACCACACAAAAGTCCAAAAAATGTTACAAACTTTTCTAATGTGGGTTAAAAAAGAAGCAGATACCTTCTCATCATACACAATGCCTGGTCGGATCTCAGGAGCCTGGTAGCCCGGTGTGCCTTCAACTCCCAAAGCCCCCTCATGGAAGGATTGTCGAGAGATGCCATAGTCAGACAGTTTAACATTGACCGTGTCCTGCACCTGGAAGACGTTATCAGTGAATTAAAAAGCCAAATGAAACGACAGAAACAGGCTTTCTCTTTTTTGTTTTGGTTTTTTAACATGAAATTACTGTTTTGCTTTCTATTTACAGTATTTTTAATAAAGGGAGAGCAAATAAATTAGCTCAGAATTCAAAAATAGGTGTATCAAAAAGAATTGTCTGATTTCAAAATGCTACATATTTTTAAAGTAATGGACATAGAAGCTTGCAGTTAACATTTAAAATACATGGCTGAATAAAAAGTTTTGCATACAATACACACAATGTTGACGGGCTCGTGACATACGCTGTCCTACCCCAGCTGTTGTTATAAAACCGACCCACAACCATGTGACGCTCACTAATCCCTCCTTCTAACAGTCCGTGTTACGATCGTTACCTGTGAAACTGGATGATTGGCTAATTCAATCTCGTGGCTCTGCGGCTTCCCACCCTCATTATTAAGTAAATTTCATGACACAGACGCACACGCACCACAAGAAGTTGTTGATTTGTGTGTCGGCGCATTTTCATGTTTTAGTGTTGCAGGTGTGGAATGTTTTTTAGGCTTTGTTCTTACAGGTGCAGTAGTTGGTGATATGTCGTACTTTTCCATTTTTACGCTACCCTTTTATTGTGTTTTCACCATCCTTCCTTTTTTCTTTTTCTCCTGCCTGTCAGCTTAGTACGGAGCCCCGCAGGGGACATGGGAGAAAAAGAAATTAAGACGGACTTTTGCGAGATCTCGCAAAAGTTTTAGCCGCATTCTTCGGAGGCCGCCAGCTCGAAGCCGACCGGGAGGTCGAGGCACGATGTGCCGGGAAAGCGGTGTTCCTCCCGGCTGTAGTAGGTCTCGACCTCCCGTTAGCTTCGAGCTAGTGGGTGTCAGATCTCCGAAAACATCGGAGCACTTTTGCAAATATGTGATGTCTTGTAAACCGAGCAGATATCTGACGTTTACACAACTACATTCACGCCTCAAAATATCTTAAAAGTGTATTTTGTGACCCAGAAAGAGTAATATTACAACTAAGTAGCTGCCGCCATTGTTGGAATTCAACTTTTGCGAGATCTCGAGTTTGTTTTGCGAGATCCCGAGTTTGTTTTGCGAGATCTCGCAAAAGTTTTGCGAGATCTCGCAAAAGTCCATCTTAATTTTTTTTCTCCCATGTCCCCTGCGGCGCTCCGTAGCTTAGACATTGTCACACAACACATATAATGTAATAGCTGAAATAACACTAAAAGAAATGAATAAATACACAGATAAAAGAAACACATAAATAAGAGGAGCCTTTAGAATTTATATCTCATCTTAATTCTGATTGTAAAAGCTGCTGGACAGGACAGGATTTTAAAAAAAAGATAAAAAGAACAAAATTAATTGGATGAATCTTTTTGATGAACCATGTAAACTAGAAAGCTTAAAAACATTTTACAGACCTCCAGAGACCACACCAGAATGTTATCAGATTTGAGGTCACAGAAGATGATGCTCTTTCTGTGAAGGTATCCCAGTCCTGCTGCAATCTGATAGGCTACTTTGAAGGTTAGCATGTGTCCAAGCGGCATGTACTTGAAGCCTAGAAAGACAAGACATATTTTCATATCTCAGTAATATCGAGCAAGTTTTAAAATCAACTTCAAATGGCAAATCAGAAGGTGAAGATCACTATGTACTTTTGCCTTTGTGCTTTTCCTCCAACACTGTGTTGAGGCTACCCAAGGGGGCTAACTGTAGGGCGAAGCAGAGTGGATGAATGCTGATGCCCACTAGCGAGACAATGCAGGGATGCTGGAGAGAGTGCAATGTGCTGGATTCCTGGCGAAACTCAGCAAAACTCCGATAGGCATTTGCAGACTGGAGGTGTTTCACCATGGTGTCTAAGACAATGAAGACAGAAAGACACGGGACCATCAAAGTTAATTGATTTACATTTACTGGCAATTTACATTTTGTGAAATGACTAAATAGTATGGTAAAATAGAGAAAGCCAATATCCAGCTGAAAGCATTGAGTGTGAGAGCAGCTGATCGTGGCTGGCAAGGAAACCTGGTCCCTCCGTGGCCGATTACCCAGACTACGTGATGTCCTACTACGAGATGTGAATCCCGACCATCACTGAAACCAAGCAGCTGATCTACACCATGGTAGATCATGGTAGTGATCACTGAAATGCTTGGCTCCACCAAGAGCAGTACCCTCCATGGAGAAAGAGATTAGGCACAGAGGGAAACCAACTATTGGAGCTGCAGAAATGCCTGATGAGGAAACTGATGCCTAAGATATACAGCAAGCTGCCTAATCCTGCCAAGCAAATACTTACAGCCATTTGAAGAAACAGAAGCCAGGAGAACAAATCAGAATTTTCTTCACTAGTTTCTACTCGTAGTGGCAGGGGAACAAGGTGTGAACAACCCCACCAAGGCTGGAGGTAAATAAGCAATAAAAGCATATGGGAGACCTGAACAGGATCCATCAGAGTAGCAGACATCCAGGAAAGAGTCTCAAGCATGAATGGCAGGACAGCACCACAGCCTGACATGAGTCACACCTACTGGCTAAAGAAGGTAACTGTACTCCATGAGCGTCTGAACCAGCTGCTAATGGAGGAGACACATCTGGAACACCTAACTGAAGGCTGCACAGTTTCTTCTTCCCCAAGGATCCCCAAAAGGGACTAGTACCATCTAATTACTGGAAAATAACCTGCCTCAGCACAACATGAAAACTCCTGTTAGACATCACAAGGGTTAAGATGAACAAGCTTGGTTTAAAACATGAACAGGGCCCAGAAGAAAATTGGCATAAAGACCGGAGGGGGAAAATGCCAGCTACTGGTAGATAGAGCAGTCATTTTCAATGCTACAGCCATGAGTAGGGATGGGTATCGTTTAGGTTTTATCCGATACCGGTGCCGAAACGGTGCCGGTGCTTAAACGGTGCTCAAACCGGTGCTTAAAGAATGGAGAACACCAAATTGGTCCAAAAACCTCTCATGTTCAGCTGTTTTTTTGTAAAAAGATAACAATGTTAAAAAAACGCTATGCATCGCCAGGTGTTTTATCGGATTTGAGGTGTTACCTCCTGAGATTCCTGAGATGAGAGTTTCCTGAGATGTCACACACTTTGGATTCTAGCCAATCATTTTACGTTTCCGAGGATAGTAGGCGGGTCCAGGTACGTACGTTGTTTTAGAGCAGAGCTACAGATTAAAAATGCCCAAGGCGAAGCAGTCAAAGTCTGGCTGTACTTCACAGCAAAAGATGCAAACTCAGCAGCTGCAACAAGTGCTTTAAGCTGATACTGTGATGCTGTCAAAGGAGGTAACACCTCAAATCTGATGAAACACCTGGCAACGCATAGCGTTTTTTTAAAAGCCGAGAAATGCGCCGTATTTGATAGCTTGCTGCGAGACCTCACAGCGAGCACATCTACTGCGGGTGTGGTGCCTGTTATCGACCCGGAGTTAGCAACATCCCCCAAAAACCCGAAGAGGAGAGTCCTGGCCCCTAGCCCTGCCAGTGTAGCAGAAATGATGATGATGATGATGCAGCAGCAGCCGTTCTTCTCTGCGTGAGTAGCTTAATGTTGTTCGTGTGTAATTTACGTTGAGTAGGCTAACCACGTTATTACATTAATGCAGGTAAGGTGAACTAGCAAACATCATCATAGCTACATGCGGCTGTCTTCTTGTTTGATGGCAGATACTCCCTTCACTCTAGCCAAAAAGGCTAAAATGACCAAAGAAAAAGTGGAAAACAGTTAAACATGAGAGGTTTTTGGACAAAGTTTGTGTTCTCCATTCTTTAAGCACCGTTTAAGCATCGGCACCGTTTCAAAAGTACCGGTTTGGTACTGGTATCGGATAAAACCTAAACGATACCCATCCCTACTCAACTAACTGGGTGTCAGCTGTTTGTATTTTGATTACATTCCCATAAAGCAAGTATGCTGCTGATTGCAAATTTAATAGTTAAATGTGAACTTCTGTCTCTGAAATGATCACACATAATTATGGTATTATCAGAAGAAAATTGCCAACTTACCAGCCCATTCAGCTGCAGACTGACATCAGCCTGAGAGAAAACTGTCTCATGCCAACACTAATATCAGGTTTTAGTGATAGTGTTGGTTTGCATGATAATCCCATTTTGAAGCAAAACAATGCGTTAAAAATGGCAAAAACATTTTATCGTGAGTGAAGTGACAGGTGTGTGTGTGACATGTGACAGGATCATGTCATGGGGTGTCCAGCAATATTTTCCATCATCTGCTTTCCAAATATTCAGAGAGATGTTTTTATTTTGTTAAAATCTATATACTCAAAAAAACTCTGAAATGCTTCTCTACCTGTCTCGCCGATTGCCTGCTGTTGACACTTCTTGAAGTGGAAGCGTTTGATAGCTACTGGCTGGTTACTATATCGGGCTCGATAGATGATGGTCCCACTGCCACCCTGGCCAAGGATGTCACTTTCCTCCTCAGAATACTCCAGCTGGGACTTCTGCAAAAAGAGCCTAACACACACACACACACACACGCACACACAATTGTTAATCATCAAGTCAAGTCTGACATTTGCTTGTACACTGTCTCACATAGATAATCAGTCTCATTTCCAAGAGTTGAGTGTAGAGAAAGTACCATGCCACATTGAGTCACATTGAGCCTACCTTGGTCCTTACACAGAATTGGGAAACAGAGTAAATCAAACCAAAACAATAATGGTTTTTTGAGGACAGTGCTCACTTTGGGGGTAAACAACATAGCAGCAATATATCCAGAGATTATTTAGTATATGTGCAACTACATCATGTTAGAGTTATAATGGAAAGACATCATGAAAAGTACTACAGAGAAGAATTATTAACAACAGTATTATTACAAATGCACATTTCAATACATATGTGACACTTCATTGCTTTAAATATTTTAAGCAATCAGATGATAGTGTACTGACAGTTCACAAGTATGACTACGTATCATTTATGTGCTCTGCGTTAGAGGTCCTTTACCAGATCTTTATGTTCTGATGGCTTTCGATTCATTTCTTTGTGTGATCATCATTTACTTTAACACTGTTTTTGATCTATTTGTGTTTTCTTTCTTTTCACTCTACCAAATATTTTCTTTGGATATGTGTTGGCAACAGTCTTGACATGCTTTTTTTGTTCCCTTCCACTGAAGATCACATGCCACGAAGCCCTTAAGAATATTCATGTTTGTGTCTTGTGTTCACGTCCTTTTTGCGCTGATTCTGAAGCTGTTATTTTGATCTCTCTCCAAACAATATTGACCGAACGAGCAGCAAAAGAAGATCCAAACTACGCTTCACATAAACATCGTCATGAACTCACTCTGACTTTTGCTGTTTTGCTTCCACCAGGATAAAATCACACTTCATGCACAGCTCTCTCTCTCTCTCTGTACTTCAAGTTTCCCGTCTAAAAATCTGTTTTCTTCATTATTTGCTTGCTTGTTACGCACAAGTCTGTCATTGTTTACAGGCTGTCGGCCGATGTTTTTTTCCCTTTTACTTACTTCCGAAAAGAAAACCTAATTTCTGCCGTTCAACAGGCTTCTGAACAAATTTAAACTTTTTAAAATTATGCAAAATGCAAAACGCTGTGTCTGTAATAAAAAAGAATAGCACAAGGAGAGGAAGTTTGTTTTAAACAAACAAACTTCCTCTCCTTAAAAGGAACGGACTTCAGCGTGAACAACCAGTTCCCCAAAGAGATCCTGGAACGACGCAGGGTCCTCTTCCCAATCCGACGCGGCTTCACCCAGAAGGGCTCCCGCGCTGTCATCTCTGTGGACCGGCTCTACGTGGACGGACAGCTTCACCGCGACCCCGACATCACTCCGTGGCTGTATTAACGTCACACCAGATAAGAATCCGCTACACCCTTTCCCCATCCACTCACACTAACTTGCATTAACATCTGTTTAACTTACCGGTATCAAATCGTATCTTAAGTGTGATATCATAGCAGAATGAACTCCGTCACTCTCCGTCAGTGATTTAATTGGAATGTTTCCGGGTTTTTTCCCCCTCTTGTTTTTATGCTGCTCACCCTCGTCCTTGGTTTGTTTCTTTATTTCTTTCACTACTTCGATCACCTGCTTCCACACTCATCCATAAACAACATCATTTATTTCGACACATACGCACAGCACAATCATGCACAATCACACTCAGTCATGCGCTCAACAGCAGCACATTTACATCAGTCAGACGGCGCACACAGTCGTATAGGATACACACACTTAAGCCAAGCGTACTCATACACATAGTCAGACTCAGGGAGCATCTCGCCACACATTTTTTTTCTCTCTCTCCTTCTCTTTATTTATGAACAAGTGATGTATTCTCTCCACCTGTCTAACTGGTTAAAAATATTATATAATTCCCCAACAGCTTGTGTCAGAACAAATGACCAAACATCCTCCAGCTTCTGTCTCCTGAGGGGCACCAGGCAGGGATGTCCACTCTCCCCTTCACTGTTTGCAATTTTTTATTGAACCACTAGCAGCAGCAATTAGACAGAATTCAGTAATTAAGGGCATAAAATGCAAGAACGTGGAACATAAAATCAGCCTTTATGCAGATGATGTGTTACTCTTTCTCCAAAACTCACAAACCAATATCTCTGCGGTGATTGAATTGATAAACTCTTTTGCAAGAATATCAGATTACTCAATTAACTGGTCAAAATCTACAGTCCTTCCAATTAATTGCTCCTTCCACACCACTGCAATCGAGAAATATAAAATATTTAGGTATTAATGTTTCTCCCAAGCTTGCAGATCTAACTAAATTAAACCCTATCCCACTTTTAAAGAAAGTAGAAGGTGATCTGGCTAGATGGAAATGTCTACCCATATCACTCATGGGAAGGGTTGCCGCTATAAAAATGATGGTATTACCAAAAATAAATTATTTATTCTCAATGATCCCAACTAAACCGCCACAAGATTGGTTCAGATCTCTAGATTCATGTATGTCCAAATTCCTTTGGAAAAATAAACCCCCACGTATAAGCTTAAAAACACTACAAAAGACCAAGGATAAAGGAGGATTAGAACTACCTAACTTTCAGCACTACTTCTTAGCCAACAGGTTTCAGTTCATCTCAGGATGGCTAAAACAGACCCTCTTAGACGAACCTTGACTAGATGTAGAACAAGCACTTTGCAAAAATCTAGAGATTTCAACCTACCGTTTATCAGCTCAAACATCCAACGACAGCGTCAACATTAGCTCTTCTCTGACAGCATGGTGGGAGTTTCTAAAATTGACGGAGTCTTCATTAATCCCATGCAAACGTACACCTATCTGGAACAACCCTGACATATTACAAAAAAACAATAAATAAATATAAACTTTTCAGATTGGAGTGGTAAAGGAATCAAATACTTAGAACATATACTAGAAGGAACAGAATTTATTCCATTTGACAGACTAGTTACACAGTATGGGATCAACAAACACCACCAAGTGTGGTTCAATTTCTTACTCTTAAAACCCCAAAATTACTATCCAAAATATACAGAATGCCTTCTAAAACAGATGAGTCAATATCACTTCCTATTGCAAAATGGGAAGTGGATTTATCAGTTAACTTAGACCAAAACCTCTGGTCTCAGATTTGCTTAAAAACCTTTCATTTAATTAGAAATCCCAGTCTTCAATTAATTCAATACAAAATCCTACATAGAGTGCAAAACGTATGACGCCTTTTGTATGGCCTGCTTTAACAACGTGCTAACCTTATTTACAATCAATATTGTATGGATGTAATAATGATGCTAAAGATACAGAGGGCTGTTAGAAAAATAAAAATAAAGTTTATCCATGCACTATACAGGTCATCGGATGTTCCAGATGGGTTATACGTCTACCAACAACTGCTCACACTGCCAAACTAATTCACCGGACAATTATATCCACGCTCTTTGGTTCTGTCCACCAGTTCAGAAGTTTTGGCACGAGATATGTGAAGACTTATCAAAGTGTCTGTATGTGTCTAATGTAACATTCCAACTTCCCCCTTAGTGTGTTTGTTGAGCAGCTTAGATAATGTCACTTCAGAAAAGAATATAGCCCATATGGTTTTCACTGCCCTATGCATCGCCAAGAAAACAACTGGAAAAATAAAAATAATCTTAATTCTAACCAATATAGAAATTATCTATTAGATTACATTAGTCTTGATATAGGCAGGTGAGTGTATGGGGGCCCAGCACTGGCGCATGGTGCCGCCAGTGCATCGAGCCTCCTGGGGGGCTCTTCAACTGGTGGGGGAGGTTGTTACATCTTGCAGGAGCTCTCCTCTCTTCAGGAACTCTCTCTGCAGGAGGAGGAGATACAGGAGAGGTGGAGGAAGCTCTCAGCCTGGGCGTCTATTGTCTTGTGTAGTCTGGAAGATGAGTGGATGACGGGGTGGGGGCAGTTTTCTCTGTGGTGGGGTCGGGTGGGCTGTCCCGGGCTCTGTGGGGCCAGGTGGCGCTACTGAACTGGGCCCCGGTCCAGATGGGCCTGGTTCCCCTTTCCCTGGCGGGTTGCAGAATATGGGGGTGCCTACTGGGGTCAGTGGGGGAGCTGGCCCCAGGGAGGGGTCACTTGCCCCTCCCTTCCTTCCCTCCCCATCTCCAGCTGCCTCCCTCTTCCCGCTCCACCACAATCACCCACACATGCAGGGCCTTGGGGTAAAGGTGTGTCACCAGGGTGCAGGGAAGGCACCCCACCTCTGTCCCCTTCTGGCTGCCTGTGCCTCAATTTTATCTCACAACTTAGACATTCACATTACTCACACTCTCATAACACATACATATAGGATCTTGGGGGTGGGCACGCTACACGGACTCCAAAAGACCATCAGGGTGTACACCTCACCCCTGGCGTCGTTGCCCACCTCTCAATTTTAAATACACGTAGACATTGAGGGCTAGCAGGAGGGGCTATGCACTTACCTGCTGCTCTCTGGCAGGTAGCTCCATGCCCTCCTGGGTTTTAAATGCACATTAGAACACACATGCATCAACACTACATATGAGCGGGCGGAGGGAGGTTTTGGAGTCTTCACACACCCCCGTTCTCTGCTGCCTGCTCTAATAAAACTTGCTCTGCTTGGTTGAACGCTGTCATCGTGGAAGATGGAGTTCGATTCCAGACTGTGGTGCTATAGGATTGCCACGTATTCCAAAATCTCATCTCGATAGCTCTCTGCATTGAGATAGTTTCCAGTGATGACAAGCCTCGTCTTTCCAGACAATCCCACTGCTTGCACCACTAGCTGTTACCCTGTTCGTTTATTTGTCATATATAAGTAATGTAGAAATGTTTAGCTTATTTTAGAGTTTAGAAATGTGTTAACATAGAATGTAGAATTATTGTAGAGACACTGACACTGCCCTCAATGTAATAAAGGCCTGACTGTCATGAACTTAGGAGTAGATGGTAGGAGACCCCTCCCCCAGTTGAACTGTGAAAGGTCTCAACATTTGACCTGGATAACTGTGGTCTGGAAGGGAGATGGGTTTTATGACCTCTAGGGAGTCACCTACACCCACAGTGTTTTAACTGTCACGCACACTCACTCACGTGCACACACATACACACAGGTATGCGTACACAGTCACACACGAGCACTCACATAGACACAGACACAGTTTGCAGCACACCGTGGGAGGGGTTTTATGATGGGGACGCCTCTATAAAGCTGGCTGTAACTAACAAAGGGGTGAAGATTTTGCAGAGGGACACACCGGCCTCGTCTTCCCTTCTAGAAGTGCATGCTTAAATGAAGATGAATAAAGATGAATAAAGGTTTTGTGAAATAACTACTGAGTTCCGGTGCCGTCTCTGGATGCCTTGACGAATAAAAGAACCGGGGGTAGAACTGATTTCGTAACAGTAACAATGGCACATGAGTGAAATTCTTAGGCTCTGAGCTGCTTCAATGTTGCATGCAGAAAAGTAGAATTGCACATAAAGTAACAATAAAATAAACGATATAAATAAAGAATATAAAAATGCAAAAGCAAAAATGCAGTTTAGAAACAAAACCTATATGCCCTGTGTGAAAAAATGATTGCCCCCTAAACCTAATAACTTGTTGGGCCACTCTTAGAACAAACAACTCCAATCAAGCATTTGCGATTAACTGACGGGTTTTCAAGCATGAAGGTCATACTACAGCATCTCAATCAGACTCAGGTCAGGACTTTGACAAGGACACTCTAAAGTGTTCATTTTGTTTTATTTAGAGGTAGTGTGTTGGTGTGTTGTGGTTCGTTTCCTGCTGCAGAACCCACTTGCACTTCAGGTTGAACATTTTGGAACACCCAAATTCAATGATTTGGATGGGTGAGCGAATACTTTTGGCAATTAGTGTAATAATAAAACGACTTCATATAGCAAAAGGCAACTAGTGACAATTTATGAATGGTATATAGTCATATTTCACTATAATGCAAAATAAAGCATGTAGAACATTTTACTACAAGCACCCTATAATCACAAAAACGAAGAAAATGCTATTTCCATTCAAAGGCTGGAGTTTCTAGGTGGTATTCTAATTATAACTTAGAAAATAATAAAATCAACTTTCTTGTTGTTTTTCTCTAGTGTCTCCAGCAAAATATGGTTTGAATTCTACACTATATAATGCAAAACTACTATCAAACATCCGGCTCACGAGGCATCCAGAAAAAAAGAAACAAATGATAATTTATTATGTGTACATATTAACCATACAACATATTAAAGTTAAGAGTTTCTTAAAGAAGGGCTTTTAATCTCGGACCTTGATTTCTGTCCTGCTGTCTTGCCTTGCGCCTGTGTTTTTCTTTGAAATTAAATGATGAGAAACTTTAAAGTCAAGCTCACAATTAACCAGCAGAGTAAGATTTCATATGTTTCAGTCTAATATGAAATTATAGAGTTTACCGTGCAGGGAAGTCAGTCATGAAGAGCTCTGGGACCAGCTCCTGAAGAGGAACTGGCTGATCGGGATGCAGAGGACACACGATGTGTTCCTTCTCCACTGCAGCCAGTACGCAGTCCTCCATGTTAAAATAATAGACCCCTGCTTCTCTTCCTTTGCCATCTTCACATTTTACACCATCTCCATCCTTGCTGTGTTCATTGGCTGGGAACTCAACCTGATTCTTTTGGCCCAGGGAGGCACAGAGAGAACAAGGGGCATACTGCTCTACAAGAAGACTCCCATCACTTTCACTGCCAGTCAAAGCTAGAAGAAAGTAAAACAAGTATGTTCACTTTATGTACAGATGCAGCAGAGAGCTGAAAACCAGAGTTGATGCACAACACAGAGTACTGAAAGCACTTTCATCCATTCACACATGGATTCACAAAACACTTTTACTCTTTAAGGGGCTGCACTGAATAATTCGATTACAAAAAGTTCTTGAGACACAAGGCTCTGTAGCACACCGATGTGTTAAACCATCTTCATTTGCGATAATGTTTTATGTACATATGTACAAACGTATTCAGGATCGGCCTATGAATGAAAAGTTTGACAACATTAAGCCCACGCAGTTCCCAGTTTGAGAGAAAAACACAGCAGAACCAGTGACAATCAGCATGGCACACACAGTTTGAGGAGCTGGAGTCTGTGGCACAAACACTCTGTTTTGACGAAGAGCAAAGAGGCGAACCTGTTACTGAGATGGCGAGCTCCCGTTGAGATAAAGAAAAAATGTTTCAAGCATCCAAAAAAGCAACGCTGTTTTTGTGCTCACCACTAAAAACTTTACAGGGAAAAAGCGAGCGTGACTCATTCACTGACGTGAAGAAAGCAAACTTTGTAGCTGCTCCATCATCGCATCATTCTTTCTCCATAAGTGACATTCTAACAACCAGTGTGTGCTGAGTCAGCATGGTTAACATACCCCCACCCTCAACTTTGTCTGCCACCCAGCATACAATATACCCAACGCTAATGTCTGCCCCCACCCTTCCCAAGTGGTGGGTCTACGGGGAAGCGGATTCATATCATTTCCTCAGGCTGTGCCCAAGCAAGCCAAGTGAATCCAGACCTTTTTCAGTGGGTATTTTCAATGCTACCAGGTACAGCTTTGATACAGGGGATTCACATACTGTGAGCTGACGCTCTGCTAGGGTACTGCAAAAGAGCACGTAGTGTACTGACCTGGGAACCACTGCTCTATCAGAGAGTTGACATGGTCTGTGATGAATGCCATAGCAGAGAAGTCCCTGGTCTCTGACTGACAGATAATCTTTATGCCTCCACTCTTCTTCCTCTTCCAGTTAACATCTGATGACTCCACACTGCACAGACATAAACAAGCATCTGCATCAACTCAAAGGATATTCCCTTAAAACTTAAAATTCACCCACTTAAAATTCCCACCATGCATCTTCTAGCTCCAGCTCTTACCTGAGGTAACCTCCATCGAAGGTGACGAGAAGTCCTTCCTTCCAGTAGATAGTCTGGCTGCGTCGCACTCTGAAGGTGCTGCAGCGACTCCTCTGTTGTGATCCGGTAAAGCTGTAGATCACAGAACTCCTGCTGTGCCGGCTCCTGGTGCTTTTTATTTTGCTTTCAAACGACTGCATAGATGCAACGTTTTAGGCCACGAAAGTGAAAAACTCACAATTAAAATCGGAGAATGAAGAGAAACTACCTGCATGTCCATTTCTTGGAGGCTTATAAGCATCCTGGCAATGAAACGCTCCCAAAATCCAGCAGGAACGAAGCTCATCTTGAAAAGGCGTTGGAGGGTGTTGTGGGTCTGCTGGCGGAAGCCATGAATGTCCAGGGCTGGCTTAGGGGGAAGTAGATGGGGCAGCAGATAGCTGTAGGAGGGCAAAAGGAAAACAAATATCCCCGGTGTATGAGAAGGTACTGAGAGACGCTCTCATAGAGTAGCAAGTTGTCAATCACATCACAATTTATAAGCTGCTTCATCTTCCTTTAACCTCCTACGCAGTGTTGGGAAGGTTACTTTTAAAATGTATTCCATTACAGATTACAGATTACATGTCCCAAAATGTATTCTGTAACGTATTCCGTTACGTTACTCAATGAGAGTAAAGTATTCTGAATACTTTGGATTACTTAATATATTATCATGCTGTTTACAACTACATGAATGTACTATTGCTGTGATTTATTACTGTTACTGAAGGTCCGCGGCTCCGAACCGTAGTAAAGGGACCTCTGGCTAATACGGTGGGTTCTGTGTCGGCTCGTAGCTGAAAACTAGCTTTACTTTGTTGTCTGGGTCAACTTTGCTAGCAGAGACAGAGAGAGGCGTTGAAAGGCTGCTCCAACAGAACTTATTGTTTCAGAGGAAAACACGAACACGGTGTACAGTCGAGTCTTAATAGCTTACTTACAACTGGGCTCGTCAGGCACTCTTCTTGGCTGCAGTGGTTATTATTATATTTACAAGCTTCCAGCTCCCGTTTCTGCTCGATGACAGCTCGTACTTTTCCTTTTTCTCCCTCCCTCGCTCACAGACACATAACGTGTATGGCAGTCCATTCTCCCTGCAGCACGGACTACACTGCCCATGATGCTACATTCTTTAGAGCTATACCTGTAGCATTCTGCCTGTTAGCTTAGCACAACAACAACAGGCGCTCTCTCACTCAGGAAACACGCAGAGAGTCACCCTGTAACCATGGCAACCGTAACGCTGCCTGGAACAACAGAACGTAGCTGTCAAACAAAACCCAAACAGTCCTGACCCGCCACAATATGAAACAGGGAAGTACCGCCGTGTAATCCATTTATTTCAACAAAGTAACTGTATTCTAAATACCACCTTTTTAAACGGTAACTGTAACGGAATACAGTTACTCATATTTTGTATTTTAAATACGTAACAGCGGTACATGTATTCCGTTACTCCCCAACACTGCTCCTACGACCTGAACTCTTTCATGGCTTTTCTAATTTCTCTTTGCTATTTTGGCTGATTGCAACCTGATGAATGTAAAAACAAAGAATTATGTGATCTTTTTTTAACCTGAGTTTTGTTTTGAAGAAAAATGAGATCATAAGAGGACAATAGCTTTAAATTACGATACGACAGTGGTAGTATGATGTCCTCGTAAGTGGATATCAGGCCCTTGTAGAGCAAAATGTAGTATTTTGGTCTAGACAACCCAAAATCCGATGTCCACATATGTGAGGATAATAATTTTAAGTTGTATATCATACAATCCTCCTGCTGCCCATTTGAGAATGTTTCCTTAGAGCTGTTTAGGACCTGTAAAGAGTAACTCCTGAAAAGAGAGAGAAATTACCTGTTGTTGGCCACAGGCAGGGCAATCTCAAACTTGGCCAGAAACTGGAAATACTGTTCCTCTGTCTGCTGTGTGAAGCCTGTTCCTACCAAAAGCATCTGCACAACAGACACCACAACAGATATTACTTCAAAGCACCCGTTTCAACACACAGAACAACAGAAAGGCAAGTCTCACCCTGAGGTCTTCAGTTTGGATCACTCCGTTTCTTGCTATATATCGAGAGGATTTGAGGTGTACGATCCTCTCTAAGCACTCCGATAGCCACACGGGACAAAGGAAGTAGAGAGTGCAGAGCCCATGGCTGGTGTCAGGAAAGTGGAGCAAGGTTCCAGTTTCTATCAAGAAACCGATCGCTGGTTGTCGGGAAAAAAGGAGAAAAAGAAAAAAACGATGAAGAAATAACACGTCGATGTGGTGATGCTTCACAAATAAGCAGCATTTAGAGTGGAAACCTCTGCCAACGCTGCTACATAACGTTATACTACAGTGTGTTTCTAATGAACTAGGCAGCTCATTAATCAGCCTTTAAGACTTTCTTTAAAGACCTGTTGGAGTAAGATTAGAGGTCAAATGTCACATTATATTGGGATGCAAGCTTTAATGTGATATTTATAGTGAACATATACCAGTATCATTAACACCCCCACAGACACTGCGTCTGCTCCCAGACCACCAACACACAGAGCAAACGTGAGCAATCTCCCACTCCAGCTCATTAATCAGCCAAAGAGTTGAGCACACTTTAACAGTGAGGGTAAAAACATGAAACTCTACATTAGTATGAACAGCTCTCACAGGTTACTCCAGCTGTCTAAAAGTATTAGACGCTTGGGCTCCGTTTTCCAAACCACTAAATTGAACCCAATTAGTGACTAAGTGCACCGATCTAGAGGGAAGCTGCTGTTAACAGGTGTGGCTGTTCTCTCTGCAGAGGCAGGGAAGACACCTGGAAGGTACTGAGCTAATCCCCTCACCCATCGGCTCCATCTAAGCTCTGCACTGCCTACTGATAAAGACTCACAATCACATTCTAGATCTTGTTCTGGCATTGAGAAACTGAACATTTTAGTATGTTCATGGATGTTAAAATCACTCGTCATATTTTCTCCTATCTTAGCTGAGCACTGAATCAGATAAAAAGTCTGAGAAATTCTAAGTAAGGCCCAAACAGGTTTTTGAGCATCAGGCTTTAAAGTAAATGAAAACTCTGTCTGGGTCTTTGTCCTCAAGTGTTGGGGATTTTCTCTGCATTATTGTCTTTATGCAACAATATAAAGCAGTGAGACAACTGCTGTTGTGATTTGGCACAACAAATAAAACCAAATAGAACTGAGTTTCCTAAATGTTGCCAACGAAAGCAAAGGCAGCAGAATTAATGAAAGTTTGACCAAGGTAAAATATATCAAATAAAATCTACGTATAATAAGAATCTCCATTTAGTCTTCCCTACATCCCAATATCTTCAAATATCTTCAAATATCTTCAAATATCTTCAATATGTTCAAACAACGGCAGTAAGAAACTGTGCAGAGCATTCTTCTCACTCTGACTTTCTGAATAATGTAGAGTCCTTGAAAAGGTCAAATGTGACATTTCAAAGCTTTCTACAGTACTTCTATATGTTGACAATATACACCACACTTAAGGATCATAGTTTCTAAGTTACAAGTTCAAACAATCATATTTTTCTTAAACCAACAAAGCAGTGAAAATGAACTCCAGGACTGAGAAGCTAACTGATTCTTGAGGTTTGCTCTAACAGCAAATGCGTCCTCATAGACACTCTTGCTTAAAGGCCTCATCCTGTATGTGTTCATATTTGATACAAGTTTTTGGGACCTCTACATGATCACTGTCATTTTTCTTCCCCCTTAAACAAGAAATGAATTGTGAAAAATGCTGCTGGTAACAAATCTGATACAAAGTTAAACTCGTATGCACAAAAATATTGAATCTATTTTTTACATTTGTTAAAAGGTTCAATAAACAAATAAATAAAGTTGTTTCCAATGATGTGGCAGCAAAGTGTCCATGTAAATAAACTGGATTATCTCTAGTTTTATGCACACAGAAAATATATGAGGGTTTGTTTTGTACATTAAAACTTCTTTGGAATCTCTTTAAGTGGCAACTTAATGTTAGGAGATACAATGTTACCAAAAACATTGATATGGTAATGTACACAGCTGTTATGTTCACTGTTGTTGGCTGACGTTATTCAGTGACTTTGAAGGAGACGCCTTCCACCCACTCATTGGCTGGTGACTCTGTGTTGGCTCATCAAATTACATGAAAAATGTCCCAAATGAATTTTCATAAATGATTTCCACATTTCAAATGCTGTCATAATACCAGTCTGCAGGTCTTCGTAATCTCTGATGTCACTTCCTGGGTTTTGTTCGATGATGTCATTTAGCTGTGCATCAGTTAGGTACTGGACCTCTCCTTCGGAATGTCGCCTCTCCTTCTCGGCTATGACTATTTCCTGGAGTGCCAGGTAGCTTCTGGGGATCTGGAGGAGACAACAGTGGTACAAATTTACTTTCAAGTAGAATAAGAACCCAATGCTATCACTTTAAAAATTGTCATAAAACGTTTATACAGAGTCCTGTATGTATACAATACTGGCAACCACCTGTGCTGCCCCCTCAGTCTCCTAGTAGACACAACGATGGTATCAATTTGAAAATCCTAGGTGACTTCCTTCACCGTTATCGCACTCACAAGAGCTTGAGCTTAAGGTTGAGGGATAATATGTTTATTATAAGTGAATAAATGATTAAAACTTCTGCATAGAGTTTGCTGACAAAACACATGGTTATAAAGATTACTATATCAGTTTCCCACTGCTAGGTCATTTAAAATAACTCTTAAAAACACGTATACGTTTATACAGAAAGCAAACACTCTTTTCTGAAGGGTCAAAGTGCAACACTGTCTCTGCATGTACATGATTACATGATTAGCTTGCTTACCAGTCTGCCGAGCAGTTTGCCACCACAGGCTAAGCTGCTGTTATCTTTCATGGAGAGAACCACCTGGTAGATCAGCATCTTTAGACCATCAAATCCCTCCAGAGTTTTACAGGACACTTCACTGAAAAGCAAGAACAGCACGCACGCGTATACAAACTCCGAAAAGAGATGATCTGTAAGAAGATGACGAATGTTAATAAGCAAAAGTTAAATGTGTACTTACTGCAAGTGTTTGTAGGTGATATCAGGGTAACCAGCAGCTCGAGTGCCTGATGGGGATCGACACAGAGCCAACACGTAAGCCCTCAGTGTCGCCAGCCTCTCCGTACGAAACTTGGTATCAATAAGATCCAGATGTGTTCCCACTACAATCACTGCAGAGTTAGGGGCTCGTGCCTGCAGCATACAGCACACAAGCAATGACATAATAACTGACAGCATGTTAAAGAAAGAAGCATAAAAATGACAAAATCACCTGAAGATTTGATTTGTGAAACAGAATGAATACAGATGTGTCACAGGTGTATCTATTCTATTACTGTTTGATATCAATAATCACCACTACTGAATTTCTTTCATGGTAGATGTCAGTTCATTATATACGATCAATTCATGCACCAGGCCACTAGAGGTGGGAATCACCATACATCCCACGATACGATATTATTGCAATACTTAACGCACGATACGATATTATTGCAATTTTTAAAATATTTTGCGATATTCAGATTCTGTACATAAAGGTAAACTTTATCAATATTCATTTTCTCTAATATCAAAGTCTCACACTCAGTCTTTCTCTCATTTCAGTTTTATTGTTGACAAACTGAACGGTTTGTATTACAGTCTAGTCCAACTTAACTGAATCAACCATCTGGTACAATTATAGCTATTCTGAACTATGCAGTTTATGAAAACTATGCAGCCCCTTCAGCAACTGAAGAATTTGAAAGTAAATTAAAACAAAATATAATTTTACATTAAATAAAAAACGTTTTAAACTTAATTAAAATAAAACATGTCTTAAATTAAAATAAGTAAACTGTCATGTTTATTGCTGCCAAAAACAAGTTAAACACATTTGGACAGTGAAGGAATGTCAGGATTCTTGCTCAGAAAAAGGATCAACATGCTCTGAAGTCAGAGCACAAAAACCTTTTTGTAACAAAATATCGATTTCTGCTGTCCCTGTATCCATACATTATTAGCAAACAAAACATCACCATGCTACACAGTATCCATTTTTCCCCCACCCCTACAAGCCACATACATTTGTTAAAAATCTTGGGCACTAACTAAACCTGGAATCAACACACCATACGCAGCTCTGCTGTTGCTGCGGTCACCAGTCTGACTGACACGTCTATCTGGAGTAAAATTTATTTTCTTCTGTTTTATAGCTAAAACACTTGGAAAACATTTCACTGTGGTCAAAAAAACAAACAGAAATTAAAGCTGCAAGCAGCGTTATGAGGGCCCTTGCACCCCGGCCCATCGAGCCACGCCCAACACCTAAAACCAGCATGTCCGATCTGATGTCACATTGATGGAATTCATGCATTTAACCACCAGCTAACATTTCATCTCATTCAACCATGATTATAGTCGTCCCACAAGGTGGCGCTCTAACCATTACTGACAAATGGCATAACAAACATTTCCGAGCTCGAGTCTCATCCCACCTGCGACGTTTGGGAGAGATTGGACATTGTGTTTCTGAGTGACAGCAGATTACTGCTTTTTGGCGAGTGATTGAAACTCCACGTGCCGCCATGACCACCCCGTTGCCCTGAACGTAAAAAGCTTCGCAATTAAACATCACAAAGGTCTTTAGAAGCCACGCACTGGAGATCGTGTCAATCTGATGAAATCCCTTGGAGGAGTTCGTCAAAGAACGGTGCCTGAAAAGAGGGGAAAATGTTGCCAAAATTACACATTAATTTTAAAATGGCTGACTTCCTGTTGGATTTGGGATATTGCTCCAAGAGACTTTTTTGTACATCTCAATATCCTCCATAAGCTTACCAGGTTTCAGACTCATACATAAAACACAGAGCAGGAGCTGATGTTTTGAAATGTTTTAGGGGGCGCTGCAGAGCCATTTTGTGCTATTCAAGGAAGGTGATCAAATAACAAAAAAGCCTTCATCACATTGAAGCTTTGGGCCAAATTTCAAGACTTTTTAAACTTTCCAAGCCCCTCAAAAGCCACTTCATTTTTCATGGTGAACCGCGTTGCCACTAGGGTGCGCTGTTCAGGTTAAAGTCACAATTTTCGCACTGAAGCATCATGAGGGACAGATGGCAATATTCACCGCTTTTGAGGTGTCCACAATGAACCTGTGAAAATCAGTACAACAAAGTGTAAGATATGACATTCCCTGTTGCCACTAGGTGGCGCTCTGCATATTCCTGACAATGGGCACATCAATCTGTTCAGGGCGGGTCTGACATCATACCTGTAAAGTTTGGTTCTGATCAAACTGGATTTCATTGAGTTATACTAATTTGTTTCTCCATGGCGAGACATCAAAGTTTGCCATTCTGCTGGTGTCACACCCTTTTGCGAAGAGTCACAGTTTTCACTGTAACCCAAGACCAACTCCTTAAGGCTTTCCTGGAGAAATTTGAGGTTTCAGATGTCACCCATCACTATACTGTACCCCAAAGAGTAAAACATGACATTTCCTGTTCCCACTAGGTGGCGCTGTCCCTGATGTCAAATATGGCAGTTGAAATATGTTCAGGGGTGGAGCCTTATCATATGTGTGCTGTTTGGTCCAGATCAGACAATGTATGACAGAATGAGAGGCAATAAGATTTTCATGGCGAGTCATCGAAATTCGCCGCGGCGCCACGGCCTCACCGTATTGTGAAAACTCAAAAGCTCCGCAATTTAACATGGCCAAGGTGTGTAGTTGACACTGTCCAAAGATGAAGTTTATACAACCAAATCCCAAGGAGGAGTTCGCGAAAGTACAAGGCATGGAAATGGCAAAATCAGAGCCAAAATGTGACATTCAATACAAAATGGCGGACTTCCTGTTGGGTTTAGGACATTGCCATAATAGACTTTTTTGTTCGACTCTGAACGGTAGATATGTGTACCGACTTTCAAACATGTAGGTCATACCCATACCGGGGGCTCGCGTTTTTCATTTTTCTAGGTGGCGCTACTGAGGCAATTTTCCCTGGCCATGTCTGAGAAAATTTAAATACGTAAATTTTCACCAGACCTGACGCGTGTGCAAAATTTCATGAGTTTTTGAGCATGTTTAGGCCCTCAAAAGGCCGATTCATTTGCCGAAATAATAATAATAATAATAATAATAATAATAAACAGAGCAGATACAATAGGGCCTTCGCACTGTCAGTGCTCGGGCCCTAAAAATCCAGGAAGCCTAATGAGAGACTATCCTTCAAAATAAAATGTCAGTGAAGTCATGGAAGCAACATGACTGCCATGTGGTTCGTTTATTTAGTCAAAGAACAAAATTATTTTTCTTTAAACAGGAACACCTTCCACTCACTCTTACCACACACATGTGTTTATTCCAGAAAGCTCATCAGGTTCTTAAACCCAACGAGTCTTTTAGAAAATAAAAATGGGAAGGATCTCACCAGGGGATCCACCTGCCCAGTTAGGAGGTCACGGCCCTGAGTGTGCCTTCACCTCTACATCTTCTCGAGCTCCTCTCTCAGCCCTCATGTTCCTTCTTCCTGCTGTTGCTATCACGTGGTATAGCTATTATATCTATTACTACACCCTTCTTCCACCACTACTACTATGTCCGGTTGGTTAGCCATCACCAGTCTGCCCACCACAGAATCTTAAACTGGTTATTCTCAGCTACCCTTGGAGGGGTATCTAATTTGGACCTCTGGACTTCCACTCCATGCTCAGCAGAGATTACACATGTTCCTACATGTTGCTGCTCTATGACATCCACACTTTTACACAAATCTCTCTCATGCGCCTCCAGCATAAACATCCTGTATTAATTAATCTCTCACTACTGCAATAAAGAAAAAAATTACCTCTATGTTGAGCAGCCACGTCTGCAGGTTGGCCACAGCTTCCTCTCCCATTGCAAGGTTCCAGATGACCACATACAAAGCCTTATCAGTGAAGAAACACTGGTTCACTGTGGACATGCTGGCCTGACCACCAATGTCCCACACATTGAAAATCACAGAGTCTTTCTGTGGGCAGCAGAATGAGAGCTGGGTCAACTTTAAAGCATGAACTGAATTTGAGAAAAGGTGACGATGATCTCAGAACACAACTAACCAGTGCAAACAAACACTGTAAATAAGTTTATTGCTTTCATTAAAATTTAAAATAAAAGTGGATCCCTTTGAACCGAACCCCTTTGGTTTAACAGTCCAAAGAATTTCTTGTCAGAAATGATTTTCTTTCATGGTAGTGTTTAAGCTAATCATAGCACAGTATGACTCCTTCTCCACAGAGATCAAGATTAAGAGCGTAATCGAGTAGTTGCAGTGACCACAGTGCACTGAGTAGATGTTTTTATCTCTAAAATTGAGACCATATAAGGGTCATAAAATGATTAATAGAAATATCTGTGTGTGCGTGCATAAATACTACGTAATGTCTGTTTCCCTCACTTTGTTCTTGCCTCCACTGGGTTTATCCAGCTCCCAGATGGAGGTGGAGATGCTACATTCTGCTGGGGTGAAGGGGGAGGCTTTGCCAGTCTGCAGAGCCTCGAGGAGGGCTGACTTGCCCTGCCGTGGTGGACCAATCACCAGCATCTTTAACAGTTTACAACGCTCTGCTTTTCGAAGCTGCGCCCGGAGGAAAGCCAGGACCGATGCAGCACCTGCGAAACCAGAGTCAGAGAATATGATCACATCTTACAAACCCAGCACACTTCACTTTACTTTTAAATGCAAGGCTTAGCACTTATGCTAACCTTTTCAATTGTTCATGTACATTTTTGAATTTTCACTCCTTGCATGTGTTTGTAAGGCAACATATGATGAGGTAAGAACCAATATAAATGTTACGAACAACAGACTATAAACAAAAAGCCGGCACATACAAACCCCTCGATTAGACACAGTCATTTTGAAGATGCAGGTGCAAATACCTTCTTTTCTTATTTCCTGTGGAACATTAGTAATGTTGAGGTCTTCGATGTCCAGCTGCCACAGACTGGAGAGCTGACCAAGCTCTGTCGGAAGCTCCCGGATTCCAGGATTACTGATTCCAGAGAAACTACATTAGTCAGATTAGTCATATATACACACATATATATACACATGTATACGTATATAAATGTATATGTATATATAGATATACGTGATAGAACCTAATGGGCCACTGAATCCCCCTGTGAAAGTCCAAATATATAGAAAAAACATAACTTCTGCACAATTCCATCATTCTTCAGAATAAATGACATTGAGAAATTTGCTGTTTGGATGAAACAACTAGAAACAGCTGCAGGAGGAGAACTGGATTCATGTGTGGAGCCATTAGAGGGCAGATCAAACTATTGATATAGAAGACTGTCCCCAGAAATAGTCCAAACATGAAGGGGCACACAGTGAGATGGACTACCACATCCATACCATGTGAGAGATTATTTTCACTTTCTGGGCATGTTGTTCAGAAGAAGCGAGCTGTCAAAATGTTTGTCTGTTTGAGAAACAAACGTTGGTCTTTGACTGTAAACTAATGGGAGAGCTGCCGCTGACTCTGAGATCAGTTAAGACTTCGTATGGAAACACAGCTAGCAGTAGCAAGTACCTTTGGTGATTTGGCATTTGGGTGAGAGAAGGAAGACGGCATGTTGTGGAAGAGAGCCAGCAGCAGTGTGAGAGCGAAGTGCTCTAATAGGGTGATATGGTACTACAAGGTCACTAAGATAAGATGGGGCCTAATTATTGAAGCTCTTGTATCTGAGAAGCAGGATTTTGAATTCAATTCTGGATTTAACAGGAAGCCAATGAAGGGAAGCGAATACAGGAGAAATCTGCTCTCTTTCTAGTCCTTGTCAGGACTCTTGCTGCAGCATTTTGGAGTAATTGGCCTACTTGTAATAAATCCAGGCAGCGCACAGGTTGGTCAGCCTGGTCTTGCAGTGTTGGGTGACTGCTCTGTCTACCAGTAGATGGTGTTTATATATGTTTTTCCCCCTCTCGCCCCTGTGGGCGGTTTATCCTTCAAGCTCGGGTCCTCTACCAGAGGCCTGGGAGCTTGAGGGTCCTGCAGTATCTTAGCTGTTCCCAGGACTGCGCTCTTCTGGACAGAGATCTCCGATGTTGTTCCCGGGATCTGCTGGAGCCGCTCACCTAGCTTGGGAGTCACTGCACCTAGTGCTCCGATTATCACGGGGACCACCGTCACCTTCACCCTCCACATCTTTTCCAGATCTTCTCTGAGCCCTTGGTACTTCTCAAACTTCTCATGTTCTTTCTTCCTGATGTTGCTGTCATTGGGAACCGCTACATCGATCACTACGTCTTCTTCTGTTTGTCTACCACCACTATGTCCGGTTGGTTAGCCACCACCATTTTGTCCGCCTGTATCTGGAAGTCCCACAGGATCTTAGCTCGGTCAATATATAGGACACACATTGTGGTTAGCTTGAGTGGGAGAGTAGGTTGTTTGGGTGTTTTATGTGTGTGTCTGTTTTTGTTCGTTTTTTGTTGTTGTTTGGTCGCTTAGTTGGTTTTTTTAATGTTGTTTTTGTGGCTTGTCTACATTTTTATTCTTTTTTTATGGCTTGCAAGCAATATGCACCCCTGACAGATTTTTAACTTCTCTTTTGTTTGTGCAATATAAGATTGATTGGATTGGATGTTATTGGTCATGTGACCAACAGCTATATCACCTTTCCTGATGACACCTGTGGAGTGGTTCGTTGCACACTGACACCAGCCTCAGTCTACTCATTTTTAAGCCTTTCCTAGTTCTAAAAATCATCTCAAGGCTGTGATCATCCCTGCTTCTTGGGCATCTGTTCCTACCACACTTTTCTCTTCCAGTCGACTTTCATGCTTCGATGCAGCACTGTACACTACACTGCTGGGTACTGTTTAGACTTTGCATCTCAGGAAAATATACGTATGATTTTTCCCCTACAAAAATTGGTCTGTAACTGCAGTGTCTGACCTGCACATCCCATATATTGTTAACAAAAAAAACAATTTTGAGGTTTGTAACTTTTTAAAATGTGAATCAATAACAACAGTGTGAAATATGAGGAAGGACAGGTGGGGGTTGGCAGACAGACAGGTGAACTTACTTTGAGAGGTAGAGTTCAGTGAGATTGTGCAGACCACAGACTGATTGGGGAACACATTCCAGCTGGTTGTCATTCAAGCAGAGCACTTCCAGTGAATCACGCAGAACATCAGGGAACTCTAATGCACACACTAGAAGAACAGAAGGAAGATACAGTTTAACCACATACTATACTACATACACAATAGGGGTGGGGGAAAAATGGATACTGTGTAGCATGGTGATATTTTGTTTGCTAATAATGTATGGATACAGGGACAGCAGAAATCGATACTTTGTTACAAAAAGGTTTTTGTGCTCTGACTTCAGAGCATGTTGATCCTTTTTCTGAGCAAGAATCCTGACATTCCTTCACTGTCCAAATGTGTTTAACTTGTTTTTGGCAGCAATAAACATGACAGTTTACTTATTTTAATTTAAGACATGTTTTATTTTAATTAAGTTTAAAACTTTTTTATTTAATGTAAAATTATATTTTGTTTTAATTTACTTTCAAATTCTTCGGTTGCTGAAGGGGCTGCATAGTTTTCATAAACTGCATAGTTCAGAATAGCTATAATTGTACCAGATGGTTGATTCAGTTAAGTTGGACTAGACTGTAATACAAACCGTTCAGTTTGTCAACAATCAAACTGAAATGAGAGAAAGACTGAGTGTGAGACTTTGATATTAGAGAAAATGATGATTGATAAAGTTTACCTTTATGTACAGAATCTGAATATCGCTAAATATTTTTAAAAAATTGCAATAATATCGTATCGTGAGTTGTATGGTGATTCCCACCTCTAACACACAAAAGCACTGGGTAACTAATGGCCCGCCTACAGGAATGTCTTGGCAATGATGCTCCAGGTGTTCCCGTTTGCGCTGATATTAACACCAGAGGAGAATTTGAACTCTTCAGTCAATCAAGTAACTGGAGGCTATGAAGTATCGTGTGCCTCAGCAATAAGCAACCCTGCTCGGCAACTATATGTAGTCTGCCACTTTATTGCTGAGTTGCTGTGGTTGCTAAATGCTTCCACTCTGCAATTACACAACTTACAGTTAATCCTGGAATATCTAAGAGGGAAGAAACTCCAGGAACTGACTTGTTGCAGTGGTGGTATGCAATGACAGCTCTTTAGAAGAACCATTTCTTTCACAAATGTTTGTAAAGGTAAACGCCTGAAAACACTTGTCAACAGAAGTTTGGCCTACTTGTTGTGTGACAGAAACACCAGGAAAACACAGAGAGTGTCATCAGCGGCCAGAAGAGACCAGGATGCCACCCCGAGGATGTCGGCCTGTCTCTGAGCATCCAACATGAGTATGACGGAGAGGAAGGCAGTCACATCACTTAGTAATGACAACAACATTCTCATCCTTCTGGCAGACAAACGTTGGTGCATGGCTTTGCTAAACCAGAAGGACTATAATAAGAAAACTTTGTCAGTGCTAAGTGACAAAAATACTTATGAGCCCCTAAAAAGAGGCCCAGGTAGTGGTTACAGGATGAGGGTGATAGACTGTCTGAAGCAGTTAGAACAAGACAAGGCTGTCAACCGGACCTCATACCATAGGCTGTACCCAGGGGAAGCTACACCAAATATGTATGATTTACTGAAGATACATAAACAGGGTGCACCTTTAAGACCGATTGTCTGTTTGATAAACTCAGTCACCTATAACTTCTCAATTCAATTCAGATTTCTTCAGTTCTTTGCTACATAATTACAAATACATATACAGTGGAACCCCGACGTACAAAGACACCATTTAACAAAAAATTCACGTTACGAAGGCGCTTAACGGCAATATTTCTGCCCGTGTTACGGCAAAATGCCCGCGTAATGAAATCCGCTGGCTCTGATTGGCTGAGCCCAGAATGCCCAGAATGCCTTCTGAATCATGTGACAACCCCCTTGGCTTTCGTCCTTGCGCTTCGCTGTTCCACTTGAACGACGTATTGTTGTTCTTTTCTCGTACGTTATAAAAAGGACGTTGATATTAACTGTACATTTTGTAATTGTGTGAAGGAAGATATTTCTCATTTATTTTGGTCATGCTTAAACACGAATCTTTTCTGGCAAGAATTTTGTGTTTTTGTTGTTTCCTTTATCTTTTCTGAGTTCTCTCTTTGTTACGAGAAAATATTGTTTGGTTTCTTTAAGTACCCCATGCACAGGGCAACCGAATTTTATTTGATTAATTTATTGATATTATTGGCTAAATTTCATATACATAAGTCGAAATTTTCTAACACAAAACCTTTCAGTACTTTTTAAATGAAACCAAACAATATGTTAAAACCATAAACTTATGTTCCCTGTTCAATATCATGTGATTCTTTAATAAACTGTGTCTATTTTGTTTTTTTATACGAACCCCCTGACATTGTGTTTGCTATTTTGTATTTGTATATCTGTATTTTGTGCTTTGTCAATAAAACGTATTAAAAAAACAAAACAAACAAAACCCGACGTATTGTTGTTGCAGTTAGCAATTAGCCTATCGTTCACTCAAAAGGCACGATGGCTGCTTCGCCTTACAAAAATCTTTGACTAACGAAAGACCCTCGAGAACGAATTCATTTCGTAAGTCGGGGTTCCTCTGTATATTAGTGCTGTCAGCGTTAATCTCGTTAAAATGACGTCAACGTGGCAAATCTCTGTTAGCGAGTTAGCACAAATCGCCCGTGCGTGGGGCTGCACGAGGTCAATGCGTTAGTGCGTTAGCGCCGTCCAGCCCCTCACTCGCTAAAGGAGATTTGCTGTGTTAATGCGGTTATGGCATTTACGTCATTTCAACGAGATTATATGAACATGTTAAAAAAAAGTTGGCTAAAAGTATTTATATCCTGGGTAATGTTAGATATATATTAGATTACAAGACAATGAGAATATTATATTTTTCATTGTTTCTGCCCTATCTGAGTTATTGTGTTGAAGTATGGGGGAATACATATGTGACTAATATGAAACCAATATATTTATTACAGAAGAGAGCGCTTCGAATTATGCATAATGTTAAATATAGAGAATACACTAATAGTTTGTTTATAAAATCAAAATTATTAAAACTAGAAGACATAGTGAAATTACAGACTTTAACTATTATGTTTAGGGCAAAAAATAAAACACTACCTCTTAAGTTACAAAGTTTATTTGTATTGTGTTCAGAAGGAAGTTTTATTTTAAACACCGGTTTGCTCGAACCACACAAAGGCAAATGTGTCCAACAGTCACAGGCATAAGAAACTGGAATTCTCTCAGTGATCATCTTAAGTGTTGTACAAATGTTTCTCAATTTAAAATCTGCTATAAGAATAAAATGATAAACCAATATGAAGAAGTTTAAAATAATAGAATTTAATTGTAGAAAAATGATCCTTTTAGTTTGAGATTTAGTGGTATTGCTCATTGTTGAGTATATTGTTCTGTTTGCTTTGTTTTGTTATGTGCAGAAAATTGTCAGAGTGTAATTTTGGTCGCCTACTTGTATTATCACAGATAGGGGGCAGGTATCAATAAGAATTTATTCTTCTTCCTTTTCATGCATGGAAACAGTGTTACTTTAATTGAAGGGAAGGTTGTGTATGGGAATGAATTACTGCTGTACCATGTGTGAAACAAAACAAAATTAATTAATTAATAAATAAATTAACGCTGACAGCACTAGTACACACACACACACAACAGCTGGGAGATGACCTCTACCTGGGTCTGGGTCCCTCCTGTTCCACGTCGTCAGGAAGGCCAGTCTCCTGGATTTGGGACTGTCCTCTGTTCTAATAGACACATTTTAAAATACAATCAGCAGACCACTCATGTGAAGAACAGTGACTTTAAAAGTCAACAGCCCTGATGATTCACCAGAGTTAAAGTAGTAAATTGTTGCAGCTGTTCCTTTTCTTGTCTCCTCAATCACTGAGAATGGAAGATAAATGTATATGTTCATAAATCTCTACAGAGATTATAGACAAGACAAAATGAAACAGATTATACACCAGTGTCAGTTTTTAGGTTTTTATAATCATGTCATTATATATATCAGTATAACCATCTCAGAAACATATCATTACGTACAGCTACTTTCAATAATATTGATCATTTTTTAGACTCTTTCTCTCTGGTTAACCTTTCTTGTGCTGGGACCAGTATAAACACACCATTTAGTTAAACTACAGGAATATCTTAAAAGACAAAGACCTGCATAATGTTCAATGTGCTGCTTCTATATTCAGATAAATCTGAGATTATTTTACTTGGCCCTAGAAATCTTAGAAATATGGTATCTAACCAGATGTTTACATGGATGGCATTATCTTTAAGACCTCATAGTACCATAACCATGATGTCAGCTGCTTTACTTGTGGTTCCTATGATGTTTAAAAGTATTATGGGAGGCAGAGCCTTCAGCTTTCAGACCCCGAATGGACCCTGAGTTGTGCTGCAATAGCCTGATGCTGCTGGGGCTTCCCATGATGATCTCTGGCTCTCCCAAATAACCACTTATTACAACCAAGATATGCAGAAAAGAATACACATCATGTCGAGCCTTGGGCTGTGCTGTATTGTTGTGTTTTCATGTAAAACAGAGCATTTGAGTGAGCTAACCCCTCTTAAACCCTGCTTGTTGACGGCTTTCACACTTTCATATGTATTTGTTGACAAAGGAGTCATTACATCACAGTTCTTCTCCTTGTATATTTCTTTCTTTAATTATAGTCTTGTTTTCATCAGGAAAAAAAAGGTCACTGACAAAGACTATGACAAAAATTATTGGCCAATGAAATGAACACTGATCTATTCTACAAAGAATAAAAGCAGCTCTGACGGCAAAGTGATTCCAACCTGGAAGCAGCGAAGTATCCGTAACAAAGTGGCCGGTGAGGGCATACAGTATCTATAGCATATAGTAGTTTGTGAATAACTAGCAATGATAGCTATGATGCAAGACTGAAAGCATGTATTTCTAGTTGTTCCAACTAAATGTCTTCTGATGATGCATGCTTACAAAAATGCAAAAAAAAGTTTTTTCAAATATACGTTCTCAGCACAGTTGGAAGAACGTGGAGCAGATTTATGGAGACAGGCATTTAATCTAGGAGACCTGGACAGGGCCACAGAAGGTCTGTAACCCTTCGCATCCTTATTTATAACTGGAATCTGCTCCTTTGTGCCAGGAGGACCAGGACGAGGACTGCCTCAGCCCTACAAAATGACCTCCAGTATGTCACTGTTGTGAATGTCTCTGACCAATCAGAAATGACTGGCATTTTTCATTGAGTACCAGAATCGTTGGGTCCATCCTGTGCTTTTCCCAAACAAGACCAGGTTTATCCTGAGCACATGCGACAGAGGTGAAAGGTCAGTAGAAGCTGTGGTGGGTCAGTGATGGTTTGGGGATACGTATCCATGAATGGAAGCACAGACCTCTATGTGTTATGTGATGGCTGCGTGCAAGCAGGAGAAGGACCCAAAGTGCAGACTCCGGAGACAGAAAGTAACTCAAAACAGTTTTAATTTTAAACTCAAATGTAACATAACTGAAAATAACAAAATAGACTTACACCAGAGGACTGAGAAAAAACACACAGCTAAATAAACGGTAGATCGCGACAAAGACAAACTGAAACACAGGGCTTAAATACATAGAGGGAGCAATCAGGGAATGGACAACAGGAGGGAAACACAGCTGGGGCAAATCAGAACTGACGAGACAAGGAAGTGTAAACTGAACACACTGAGAAGAGACAGAAACCTTCAAAGTAAAATAGGAAACACAAAACACAGACTGAACAAAAGACACAGACTCACGTGCAGGCACTACAACAGAGGAACAGAGACGTGGGACCAGGGCAGACACAGACTGGACACGGGGATACAGCAGACAGGGGAGACAGCAACCAAGGATTACACAGAGACATAAACCATAAGACAGAACTCTATCAAAGAAACCAAAGACTAGAAATGATAAATAATATAATCAACTCAAAAGCCCTGGGTCAATGACCCAGGCATCCTAACAGTATCCCCCCCTAAAGGGCTGGCTCCCAGACAGCCCAACCCGAAACACCAAAACAAAAAACAACCCAACCAGGGTGGGCGGCGGGGGAACAGGACGGAGGGACCGAAATGAAACAAACACATGGAGCCAGTGACAAAAAAAATACAGGGAGCAAAAGCCCAAAACAACAAAACAACAGCACCGCGGCCCAGCAACAGCCCAAAAGAAAACAGACAAAAGGCCCATGAAAGGCGCAGAGGCCCAGGTAACAGTCCCGAAAAGGTTCAGGAGGCCGGCCCGGAGGCTGACGGCACAACAGTCCAAACCCGGGCAGTTCAGGGGGCCGGCCGGGCGGGAGGCACCGGCGGAGCAGGTCAGGAGGCCGGCCAGGCGGGAGGCGCCGGCGGCGACCGAGCAGGTCAGGAGGCCGGCCGGGCGGGAGGCGCCGGCGGCGACGCAGGTCAGGGGGCCGGACAGGACGTACAGGACGAGCAGGCCGGACAGGACGAGCAGGACGAGCAGGCCGGACAGGACGAGCAGGCCGGACAGGACGTGCAGGCCGGACAGGACGTGCAGGCCGGACAGGATGTGCAGGACGAGCAGGCCGGACAGGACCAGACGGCACGGGGACCTCAGGCACAGGCGAAGATAGACGGAGCGAGGCAGGACCAGGCGAAGACACGGGGGCCGGACCAGGCGACGCAGAGGCTGAAGCTGAAGCTGGACCAGGCGAGGGCGAAGACTCGGAGGCTGGACCAGGCGAGGGCGAAGACTCGGAGGCTGGACCAGGCGAGGGCGAAGACTCGGAGGCTGGACCAGGCGAGGGCGAAGACTCGGAGGCTGGACCAGGCGAGGGCGAAGACTCGGAGGCTGGACCAGGCGAGGGCGAAGACTCGGAGGCTGGACCAGGCGAGGGCGGCGCTGCAGGGAACGGCGTGGGAGCCGCAGGTGGTGGCGCTGCAGGCAACGCAGGTCGCTGGACGGGCCCCTCGGACCCTCCAGCGGGAACAGGAGGCTGGACGGGCCCCTCGGACCCCCCAGCAGGAACAGGCAGCTGAAGCGGTCCCCCGGACCCTCCAGCGGAGGCAGGAGGCAGGACGGGCCCCTCGGACCCTCCAGCGGGGGCAGGAGGCAGGACGGACCCCTCGGACCCTCCAGTGGGAACAGGCGGCTGAAGCGGTCCCTCGGACCCTCCAGCGGAGGCAGGAGGCTGGACGGGCCCCTCGGACCCTCCAGCGGGGGCAGGAGGCAGGACGGGCCCCTCGGACCCTCCAGCGGGGGCAGGAGGCAGGACGGGCCCCTCGGACCCTCCAGCGGGGGCAGGAGGCAGGACGGGCCCCTCGGACCCTCCAGCGGGAACAGGCGGCTGAAGCGGTCCCTCGGACCCTCCAGCGGAGGCAGGAGGCTGGACGGGCCCCTCGGACCCTCCAGCGGGGGCAGGAGGCAGTACGGGCCCCTCGGACCCTCCAGCGGGAACAGGCGGCTGAAGCGGTCCCTCGGACCCTCCAGCGGGAACAGGCGGCTGAAGCGGTCCCTCGGACCCTCCAGCAGAGGCAGGCGGCTGAAGCGGTCCCTCGGACCCTCCAGCGGAGACAAAAAGCTGAACGGGCCACTCAGCCCCTCCAGTGGAGACTGAAGACGGCTGGAGCGATTCTCCAGAACCCCCAGCGGGACCAACAGATGAAGGCCGGACGGGCCCCTCGGACCCTCCAGCGGGAACAGGCGGCTGGACGGGCCCCTCGGACCCTCCAGCGGGAACAGGCGGCTGAAGCGGTCCCTCGGACCCTCCAGCGGAGACAGAAAGCTGAAGCGGCCACTCAGCCCCTCCAGTGGAGACTGAAGACGGCTGGAGCGATTCTCCAGAACCCCCAGCGGGACCAACAGATGAAGGCCGGACGGGCCCCTCGGACCCTCCAGCAGGACCAGGTTGCAGAACAGATGAAGTGGGTGTGATGTCAGAATGTCCAGAGTCAGAATGCTCAAATGGAGCATACAATAAACAGTCACCGTCTCCCCCGAGAGGAGTTTGCTCAACTGTCCTGGAGTGGCGGCGGCCTGAACGCCGTTTCCTTCGGGATGAGGAAACAGGAACTGGTGGAGAAAAGGAGACCTCCCCCTCATCCTCTGACCACATAGCCGCCAGGAAAAAGGCAGGCGAACGAGGACCCGGCTGGTGTGGGGAGGGAGAGGAAGCCCGTGGCAGTGTAGAGACAGGTGGAGAGTGTGTGTTGTCCTGGGGCAGCGATTGGGAAGATGTAGTGAGTGAGAGAGCAAGCTCACCAGCCTTGACTTGCTCTCTCCAGGCAGTAATGGTGCCATCCAACTGAGTGTCCTTAGCAAACTGAGAGAGCTGAGGGTTATGACGAATGATGGCATCTACTGCACTTAGCCCAACTGCCATAGTCCGTAAATCCTGCGACTGGGCAATGCGGTCGAGCAGACTCACCATCCGCATCATCTCGCCGTCGAACTCCGAGGAAAAAGAGTCTGCGGGGTCCATGTTATGGTCGCGATCTTCTGTTATGTGATGGCTGCGTGCAAGCAGGAGAAGGACCCAAAGTGCAGACTCCGGAGACAGAAAGTAACTCAAAACAGTTTTAATTTTAAACTCAAATGTAACATAACTGAAAATAACAAAATAGACTTACACCAGAGGACTGAGAAAAAACACACAGCTAAATAAACGGTAGATCGCGACAAAGACAAACTGAAACACAGGGCTTAAATACATAGAGGGAGCAATCAGGGAATGGACAACAGGAGGGAAACACAGCTGGGGCAAATCAGAACTGACGAGACAAGGAAGTGTAAACTGAACACACTGAGAAGAGACAGAAACCTTCAAAGTAAAATAGGAAACACAAAACACAGACTGAACAAAAGACACAGACTCACGTGCAGGCACTACAACAGAGGAACAGAGACGTGGGACCAGGGCAGACACAGACTGGACACGGGGATACAGCAGACAGGGGAGACAGCAACCAAGGATTACACAGAGACATAAACCATAAGACAGAACTCTATCAAAGAAACCAAAGACTAGAAATGATAAATAATATAATCAACTCAAAAGCCCTGGGTCAATGACCCAGGCATCCTAACACTATGGAGTAGGCAGTAGCACAATGACTGCTATTAAGAATAAAGGTATAATCCCTCGACCTATTGTAAGAGCCTAAGCTGGTGCAGTGGGTCCTGGGCTCTGGAGTTAGTGTAGGACGATGCCTGGCCCCGTGCGGCAAGAGTTTGCAGGCAGTTCCTGATGGATGGCCCCCAAATCCAGTACAAATCCACCAGGTTGTCCCCCAGACTGTCCAGGAACCTTTTTAGGTTCTGGTCTAGATCTGGGAGGAGATCCTCTCAGAACCCACGAAGCTGAAATAGTTTTAAATTCCTGTTTTGTTACGAAACAAAGTGGGCGAATGAAGGGAATAACTTTTTCCAATATCCCCAAAAGTTGATTCTGTTCATCTGGACGTAGCGTTTTGTGGGAGAAACGTTTCGTCATCATCAGGTGACGTCTTCAGTCTCAGCTGACTGCAGGTTTCAATCTTATAAACAGTACATTTGCATAATGACTGAAACCAGCCCACTGAAGGAACAATGGGCTGTGAGGTCTTAATTATGCAAATTCTCATGACCATTGATCAACAACCACTGATCAATAACCATGAGTCCCATTCACAGAGAGTTGGGGAATGGCTGCAATCACAGCATGTAAGATGGTGACAGATGGACCCTTAGGCCCCCTCCTCCATTCAGAGATGGTCTTTCCCTTTTCACGTAAATGGCCTCCTTGACTCCGCCCTCAAACCAGCGTTCCTCCCTGTCCAGGATGTTACATCCTCATCATTGAAAGAGTGTCCACTGGCCTGTAGGTGTGAATAGACTGCAGAGTCCTGGCCTGACGAGGTAGCTCTTCTGTGTTGTACCATCCTCTTCTCCAGAGGTTGTTTGGTTTCCCCGATGTATAAATCCTGCCAATCCTCCTGCACTTAACAGCGTACACTATGTTACTCTGTTTGTGTCGGGGACACGATCCTTGGGGTGGACCAATTTTTGGTGCAGCGTGTTTTGAGGGTTTAAAAGCCACAGAGACTCTGTGTTTCGAAAAAATGCGTCTCATCTGCTCCGATACTCCTGACGCATATGGGATCACTACAGGTGATTTTTCAATAGCTCTGGTTTTATCTTCAGAAGCCCACAGACCTCAACAGTTGGTGATTATGACATCACACTTGCTGAAAACCCTGGAAAGACTGGTTCTTGCTCATCTTTGGCTCCAGGTGAGCTTGTTGCTGAGAGCTTAGCTTTATGCAGACCCGTCAGGGTTTTTGGAGGGAGCTCCTGAAACCCTTCTATGACTCTATGGTGGCATCAGCCTTCTTCTATGGTTTGTTGGAGCAGCAGTTTCTCCTCTGGACACAGGAAGAAACTGGACTGGCTCTATTTTGGGGTGGCCTCTAGATCGGCTGAAGGAAGAAATTCTTTAAAGCAGTTTGCAAGAGCGTGACACAGTTATGTGTGAGATGACTTCTTTGCACGTGTGGTTGCTTAATTCTGTGTGCAACGGTTGATGAATTTCTGTGCAAGTGGCAACGAATACCTGCGACAGATTTTGGTATTTATTGGAAAATGCCAGTCAGAGATATTCACAATACTGGCCTGCTGGAGGAGATTTTGTAGGGCTGAGTCCTCATCGCACAAAGGAGCAGATACCAGTAAGAGACACTAGTCCTACTAAGGATTAAGGACTTCCTATGGCTCTGTCCAGCTGTTGTAGATTAACTACCTGTTTCTTTAAATCTGCTCCATGGTATTCACCCACAAGACCATGACAAGTAGCTGTGTATGCAAAGTAGACACACTTACGTGCGTGATGGCATCTTTGTGTGCGTGGTTGCTGAGTTCTACATGCAAAGGTTGTCGAATTTCCATGTGAGGATTTCTACACCTATCATTCATCTTTTCAGGAGCACGCTTTTTTTTGTTAGGCATGAAACAAGCACATGGGCACCGTACAATTTACTCTGTACCATTGTGAGGTGCTTCAGTGAAATTTCACCAAAATCATGAATCTAGTTGTAAACTGGTGTAAACCTGAATCATTCTGAATTTTAATGCCAGTAATTGAGTCAATTCATTTGTAAAAACAAAGTCATGATGGTGACAGATTTAATATATTTTGAGCTTAAGCTCAATTAAACACATGATTAGCTTAAGCCAGCGGTCCCCAACCCCCGGGCCTCGGACCGGTACCGGTCCGTGAGTCGTTTGGTACCGGGCCGCAAGAGTTGAGGCTCAGATGTGAAATGTACAGTTTTCAGGGTTTTTATCGGTTTTCAGCGTTATTTTGTTATAGTTTTTATCGTTTACTCGGTTTTCCTGGGTCTTTTCACGTGTGTTATGAATAAATCTTCTTTTTTCGGTACCGGTACTAGTTTTATTTTGTTGTATTTATCTGCGACACCTTAAAGGCCGGTCCATGAAAATATTGTCGGGCATAAACCGGTCCGTGGCGCAAAACAGGTTGGAGACCGCTGACTTAAACTCTCCATAGAAGTTAAAAGCTTGACCCAACAAGATTTCATAACAGTATTCAAAATCAATAATTAATGAATAATTCACTGAAGTGTTATGAAAGCTAGACTCAGCATGAGTCCTCTGGACCAGCTGACTATACCAGACAAAATGTACACAATGATGTTGTGTTTGTGACAGGACGTACTTGCCCAGATGGTTTTGAGAGAGATCAAGTGTCTTGAGCTTAGAGCACTTCCACTTATTGGGGGCTGGCAGTGTTGTGATGTAATTCTCACACAATCTCAAAGAGACCACAGCCTGATGGGACAATGAATGAGAAGACAAATTAGATCCTGCAAACCACACATTCACTTTTCAATCCAAGGAAAACACAGCTGGCTGTTTATGCTCAGGTGTTATAAGCACCTGGTAAACAGACTGATTCTTATACAGCACTTTCCTACTCTCCCAGCGCACTCGAAACACTTAACACAACATGCCACATCCACACAAGCACTTTCTTCTCTGCTTTCAGTGCGTACTAGCTAACATTTACACACATTCACACTCCGATGGACGCATCCGAGAGCAGCTTGGGGTTCGTATCTTGCCCAAGGATGGGGACTCGGGGAGCCTGATCAAGCCACCAACCTTCAGGTCAGTAGTACAGCCGCCCACTGCTGATTCAAGTATCATTAACAATGCCAATAAGGTCATAAGCAATAGGGAAAGTTTGCTAACTGCAGTGATCCAACAGTCTTCAGACGAATGTATGACAAATACAATAATATGATTAAGCCACTACTTTGGACTGGACCTATCAGAACATGTCAAACAAAGTGTTTTAAAGACTAATAGTGTATTCCCTTTTGCCTACTTATTTGCTGGTTCAGTTTGTCTAACGGTGTCACAACTGTGAGACAAATAACTACAAATAAATAAATGACAATAAATAAATCTAAAGAACCTCTTAAGTTTTACCCATCCTGTAACTCATCAGTCTACCCACAGTAGTATAATACAGTAATAACTATGTTATAATGTTTATTAACTGATCGTAGCAGTTTACAGCTTGTCTGCTGTTATATTAATGCACTACAATCCAAATCTGCAGGCTGAGCCAGATATGTTTGCATCGAACAGATTTATGCTGTATTTGTTTTAGACTGCAGCATTTAAAAGATTCAAACACAGAGAAGTAGTGCCACCTGAAGGTTGTTCAGATCACTGCTACTACTTTAAGTAGTCAACCGTTTGTTTGCTTGTTTTTTAATTAAGAGATTTTTCCCTCTTGATGAATATATCTAATAAAAGATCTGCATCAGTGCTCCTACCTCCAGTTCAAAGATATATGAAGGAAGTTCCTTCAGACTGTTGTCAGAGAAGTCTACTTCTTCCAGATGATTCCTCCAAAAGATGGAGATGGTGTTTGGAAGATTCTCAATCAAATTGGAAGAAGCTTTGCATTGCTTCTGCACAGGACAAGACAGAAATATATATATTAGTGTCACTATGCATAACTTCTAAAAAGCTGATCTCTGTGGGTGAATGTATCGAATCAGTATCAAAATGAAAATGGCTTTTTACCAGTGGGCAGGCCCAGGGGTCAGGGAAGGTGCTCAGCTTGTTCCTGCTCACACTGAGGAGCCTCAGGGATTTCAAACAGTGCATGACAGCTGTGGGCAGACTGGTCAGGCAGTTATCAGACACATCCAGCTCCTCCAGCTTACGAAGACCGATCCAGTTAGTGGCTGTTAGAGAGGAATGAAACAACACAGATAAACTAGACATTAAAACCAGTGTGAATTACCACAAATAAAAGTGGGATGCTCAAAAACTTATCTGACACAGTACGTGAAAAGTGATCTAAAAGTCCATTTTCATTTTTTCCCCCACACTCTCTTTGCCCACTTATAAAGAAATAAATAGTCTCTAATTGTTAGTCTCTAATTTGCAATGGAAAGATGATGCATAAAAAAAGACAATAAAATATATAAGTTGATTTGCATATCATTTAGAGAAATAATTACTTGTTGTTTGTAAGAAGAACATGACATGACGCTCACAGTCACTTGTATGTTCTCTTAGGAAGCATTTGTTTCAGAGCCAAAGTCCTGTTTGTGCCTCGCCCTGAAACAAGAGTTTTCCTCACCTCCTGCCAGTGAACTGATCTCTACTCCTGATGTCAGCCTTTCTCTCACAACATAAAACTCTTCAGTTCTTTGCTTCTGATGACTCTCCCCATTGATTCTATTGTCCTCTTAAAGCAGCTTATGCATGCTCAAACTTTCTTCAGTATCCAATAGCACAATATTTGTCAGATTTAATAAGCGTGCTTATGCAATAGCACACACTACATTTGTAGGATAGTGCGAATGAGTACCTTCTAGCCAGGGTTGCTGCATTCATTGCTGCATTTGTCTTCAGCAGACTGGTGGTTCAAATCTTTGCAGCTGGTGATTAAAACTGAAACGATTGACCCGTGTGTCATGGATCCTCCATCTTTCAGCAAATCAAACCTATTTTCATCTGCTTTTAGTTTGTATAGGTTTTTAAATAAAACTCTTAAACTGACAGTTCATTATTCAACACACACACGCGCGCGCATGCACACACTCTGGTTTTACTTGAGATTCTTCAGTTTAAATAATTTAAATATATAAGTCCACTCTTTAGGTGATTTAAAGAATTTGAGATTTCAACATTCATTCAGTATCCATGTAGAAAACTATACAAACTGCAATGATCGAACCCCTGTGTACTGCTGATGTCACTGTGACTTTGTCACTGTGAGTGAAGATCTAGAAAACAACTGAGTGTAAAACGTGCTCAAGGTCACGACGCACTCTTGGCATCTCCATTATCAGGCTGGTGCCTCCATGACTGTGAGAACTGAGCAGCTGAGCAGACAAAGATTGTATCCACACAATCGGTACAGGAGTGGTTATTATGTTGCTATTGACAAATAGCAAGACGTTGGTGGTGTATCGGTCCCTTTGTAAAGAGTCTTTCAACAAATCTCAGAAATTAAGTTCAGCTTCGATGTTCCTTTTTATAGACAATGCCCTTTGACCTCCAAACTTTAGAGTTCGTTTGGTCTCATCTGAGCAGATTATTTCTCCACGTATTTCACAGGCTTGTCTAAATGTAGAGCAGATGGTAAACAGCTTTCTCTTCAGCAATGGAGCCTTGCGTGGTGAGCGTGCACACAGGCCAGTCAGGTGAGCGCATTATTATTTATTATTACATTTTATTTAAACAATTGTATGTGCTGATTCTAGGTCTTTCTGTAGTTCTCTGCAAGCGGTCCGCGGCGCTTTAACTCCTCTGTCTGAAGTCTAGCAAGGAGCAGCTGGTTGTGGCCACAGCAGTGCCGACTGAAAACTCCAGTAGTTTAGAAATGTCATCAGTATGTTTGCAACAATAAGATTGCAAAGGTGTTTTACCCATCATGACGTGTTTCTTGTGTGACACCAAACCAGCTGATATTCATTTTGTAATTACTTATAGATTTTTTTAGGTAGTGTCACGACTCTCCATGCCTTCATGTGTTCAATACTTTTCACCTGTGTCATTTCTCAGTATTACACATAATTTATGGTTTGATTTCTTTGTTACAAATTGCAGCGGTCCCTTGTTTATCTGGGAGTTCCACAAATAACCTGTGAAGTAGCAGCTTTATTTTTTACAATTCCTATAGACGTTGTAAGGCTGGAAAAGCCCTCACTACACACTTTATACACTTTTCTCAGACAGGCACAAACATTTTCACACTTTTCTCTCTTGTTTAAACTCTCAAAGTGCAAACCTTCGTAGAAAAATAAGTCCAGTATTATAGAAGCAAACCAAAGGAACCAACAGGGCCAAAACGTTTCGTCGACATTGTTGTTTGTTGGGGAGAAAACGTACAAACACACAGTGCAGCACTTCAGAGTCACTGCGATTGAAGATTTATGTAAATTTGGCGAGCTGAACACATTCTGTAGTGCACAGGAGACACGGCACGAGACTGATTGACAGTGGTCTACAGCCAATCAGGAGGCAGAACACAATGCGCTGTAAGAAAAAAAAAAAAGCAAAATTCCACATAAAAAATCTGCAAAAGTGCGAGGTGAAAGGTGAGCGCGTTATAGTGAGAGACGACTGTACTGCACACGTTTGTAAAGCTTAGTTTACACGTGTGGATCAGACTGTGTGCGTTTGTAATTAGAGTGGGTTTAAAAAAATCCATTTTAGTTTGAATAATGAGATATTATCTCAGGTTTCGCCTCTCCGACCAAAATTCACTGAAAAACTACAAAAGAAAACGTTTGAAAAATATCATCATGAATTCCTTTTGTGTTTACTTCCTGCACATCGCGCTCTCTCTCTCTCTCAGTGCACTCAGAGACCAGTTTACCATCAGAAATCTCTGTTTTCTGCATTATGCGCTTGCTTATTACGCTGACGGCTGCTGTTTTCTTTCCCAACAAGAAAGCCTCATTTCTGCTGTTCAAAACTGAAGAAACGTAAACTTTTTAAAATGATGCTAAGCTGCAGCCACGTCTCTAATCAAACCTCTGTAACTTTGCTCTGCTTCACTTCAGCATCAGGTAATGTTCATGTTGATTCATGGTTTCTTCCATTTTTGTTCTACTGCAGAAAATCTTTAAGGTTATCTGCTATAAAAACCCAGACCAGGAAAATCTCCTTCATGTTTTGCTGTTTTATCCTCAGTTACTTTGACACAAAGGCCTCTGCTGCGATGTTTACACCTCTGATGACGTCTCACCAATGATCTGAATTAGAATATTTCTGATTGTCTGAGTAAAAATCGAATCAGTTACTCAGCCTTATCTGGAACCCCTTTGAGACAAATGTCCTTCCATACATGTTCATCTGTTTATTTGAACATGTTTTCCTTTATCTGAGATGCTCTTTCACCTGCTCATCTCTGAAGGATGTGAGGCGGGAAAGACTGTGACACCCCGGTGAGAAGGTGAGACTCAAAGTGAAACTACACGAGTGTTTCAGTGGAATAAAATCAGACTTAAAGCCAAACACGATGAGCCTGAAAGATGAAATAAATTATGTTTACACAACAACATCCCTGCTACCCTCGCTGTCAGTGCTGGGAGACATTTGAACTTTCATTGACCCCCCACCTCAAAGACTCATTATGTTTATTTTGTTTTTCAAATATTTGATATTTATTATTTAATACATTTATTATTTACTTCTTAATATATTCTTTCTTTCATTTCTATACCCCTACATTGATGTGGTTACACACAAGTTTTATTTCAAGTACAAAGACTCTGACTCGTCTGTACAGTGACTTATACGTTTACTGTTACAGTCATCTCACCTGTATCTATTGTTCCATGTAAGGCAAAAGAAAATGGTTAGGGTTAGCATATCTGTGTCCATAACTGCATACAGTCGTACATACATGGAGGAAAAGTTGGAACATACTTTGAGGGAGGTCAAACAGAGCTGTGAGCTGGTTCTTGGCAGCAGAGAGTTTCTGGATGCGAGTGAGATGCAGAAGTCCAGGTGGCAAACTGCTCAGCTGGTTCTCACAGAGATTCACCTGTTGTAAACTAAAGCAGAGGAAACATGGAGGTTAGGTTACTCCCCAACCCTACAATCACATTTGTCTATAGATTATCAGGCTAGCCAATCACATGGCAGCAGCTCTGTGCCTTCAGGCTTGTAGACACGGTGAAGAAGAGTTAAGAGAATTCATACCAGCACTGGGAAGAAAGATAATTTACCTGATTGTGAACAAGGTTCGGTGGCAACACAAAGACCAAGACAAGAAAAGGGCGACACACACACAATTATTAGCATGTGAACGACTTTCCTTTGCTAATTTTTAAAGCAAATGGACAAATTCCCAACGGAGGCGCCGACAGTGTCCTCGTGTACCTGGAGCAGATGACTTCCTGGGAGTTGTTTGCTAAAGGAAGCTCCTTAAGTTCATTGTTAGAAAGATCCAAAGTCCTGAGACTGATGAGACCCCAGGGCACCACAGAGGGCAGAGAAGACAGGCAGTTAGAGGACAGGTCCAGCTGGGTGATGTGTGCAGAGACATCCATGAACCAATCCAGCTTCAACCAGGGCAGCTGCAGACCACGCCAACACACACTGACAACCTGCACGCAGACACACAGGGCAAAGGTTTTATAGAGGACTGAAGAACATCCACTCAGAGCTCACACTCCTAATGGTCACATATTCTGAAAATAGATTTATTAGGGCTTTAATTATGTTAACCCTAAAAACACAACACTTGGACACTGCTAGCACGGGGCCCACACAAACGCTAAGCAGGAGATGAAGAATCACTGAATATGTTTCCAAACCACTGTCCCTCCCCCAGATTCTCGAGGTTCTGGTTGGGGGGCTGTAGTCTTTTATTGCAGATACATCCTATCTGGAAGATCTGCTTCTTTTTGATGTAAGCTTCCTGCGTTTACGACCCTTTGGTCAGCAGGAGGTAACACACACACACACACACACACACACACACACACACACACACACACACTCTTACTTACATACAGAAGTTCACATATACATACAACGCCTTGTCTGGGCGTGGCTTTGTTCTGACGTGTTTTGTGTGAACTGTCTCTCAATAAAAAGGCAGCAAGGGAGGTCGTCGTCGGGGTCATTTTCGTGGTGGACACAGACGAGGCCTCCCTTGCGCAAGTGATTGATCGATTGACTGTCTTGTTTTCTTCATGATGAATACGTCTCTAGAACTAGCGGGGCTTGTGGAAACGCAGGCCCAACAGTCTCCCTGCAGGGTTGGTTTTCCTGTCAGGAGCAGCACTGGACTGTTTAAATCAAACAGGATCCCACAGCTGTTTATGTTTTTGAACCCATTTTGCACAGAGAGACATGAAAAATGTATTGATATCAATGTTGAATATTATTACACAGGAAAAAACAACAACACGTAAAATAATGACAGCGTGACGCCTCTGCCTTTGTAAATGGAGGGACAGTAACTGCGCGTGTATATGTAAGTGTGTAAAACCTGCAGATAGAGACAAAATACTGTTAATCTGAATATCTATCATTCTGCGATTCATCTCATGTAAACAATAACGTGGCCACAGCGTGACGTGAATAAAGACACATACCTTTGACGCTGTGATGAACTCTGTATTCCTCGTCCACACGTAAACACAATAAAGGAGTTTAAAAAAATCTCAGTTTTCAGTGATTGGAAACGTTGTTTACGTGGACGAAACAGCTGCGTGTTCAAAATCACCCGTGTAGGTGCGGACGCAGCGTAACAGAGTTAGTAGTTTATTTTATTACTGCCTGTAATTTATTGCAGATTACTTGTATTTGCTTAATTGTTTAGTAAATGTTTGAGGTGTGAAATAAACCACAATGGAGCAAAATATGTGTGTGTGGTTGGAGGAAGTGTTTGTGCGTATGCACGCGTGAGAAGGGGGGGGGACATTTTTCTTGTAAAACAGGGGGGGCCCAGCAAAAACAGTTTGGGAACCGCTGCATTAAAGTAAGTTGTTGTGGTATAGGCCCACGTGTACGTGACCACTTGTGTGGTGCAGACAACAGAACACTTGTGATTATTTGTTGCTACGTTTGGTTTTGTGTTGTAACAGGTCAGGTGATCATTTTGTGTTTGACTGTTGTGCTCCTTTGTGTTGGTCACATGTTACTTTCTGTGTGTTCAGTGTGGCGACTTTAAATCCTCATGCCCAGCCATGCTTAGAGATGTGAACACTGTGCTTCTGTTAGCTCTTACCTTTATTTCAGGTTTGTGGGTGAAGGACCTGAAGGCTTCAGAGGGGCTTTTGATAAATGTGGGGGTCCTAGAGGAAGCCTTTTGAGGGAGGAGCTGTTACGTCCCTCTGCAGCCCCTAATTTATTAGAGCTTTAATTATGTTTTGACAGTTGTGGTCACCATATAAGGTTGGCAGTTTTGGTGGAAACAGGTTAATAACATTTACTCTCCCACACAATAAAACAATGAAGTTACCTTCCTAAATAAGTATAAACTCTCCGTGCTATAACCAAGTCCTGCAGAGATGCTGAGTAGATGTCTGACAGGACATGAAATCAAACATGGAGATAAGAAATAAAAATCTGATCAACAGCAGTGATCTCCTGATGCATTCACTGGATCAGCAGCACAGACCTGGTCTCCTTCTGCCTCGTGTGTTTCCTGCAGCTTCAGTCTGAGGATGCGTTTGCTGAAGGCTGGATGGTCCATCAGGGTGTATGAAGAGAAGCCTGCTCCGTTTTGCAGCAGGAAGAGAGCTATCTCCTCATTATCTACAACACAAAACACAGTCTTTACTTTATATCCACACATGTTGTCATTTTATTACACGTGTCCAAACACACAGAGAAACGAAGCACAGCCAGCTTTCTAGATTTAATTATTAATGTACCCCTGACCCTCACATCACTGTGGACGAAGTCTGGCCTGCTCTTCTTTACAGCTTCAGTTCATCAAAGCTTGATCTGCTGCAGATTAGCTGGTGTGTGACACCTGTCGGGCTTCACATTTGACTCTAAAGCACTTTGGTACACAGTTAACTGCACAGTCTGAGGCTGAAGTGAGTTTGCTTGTGTTAACTCACAGCTGTACGCTCCAGACAAACTGCCGAGGTTTGATGATCGATTTATCGATTAAAATCGATTCTGGCTTGGATAACGTGACATCGATTAATTAAAAATGGTAAATGACCTCTGTTTGTATAGCGCTTTACACACATTCACACACTGGTGATGGCAGCTACATTGTAGCCACAGCCACCCTGGGGCGCACTGACAGAGGCGAGGCTGCCGGACGCTGGCGCCACCGGGCCCTCTGACCAAATCCTGAATCGATTTTTGAATATAAATTTATTTTGCCCAAAACACCAGAATCTCAGGTTAAACCTCACAAGATTTCTACAACCACCAAACATCTGAAACATTAATGAGAGCAGGAACACGGCTTCTGCACAAAGACCCAACACATCCGGATCAGTGAGACGTCGCCTTTCTCACCCGACGGCACGACGTGGACGCCGTCGAGGCTGAAAGCCGACAGCTCGCTGATTTTTGGCGCTTTGTGTTTACGTCCTTTTTGCGCTGATTCTGAAGCTACAGGTTTGATCTAAACAAACAACACTGACTGAACCAGCAGCCAAAGACGATCCAAACTACGCTTCACATAAACATCGTCACGATTTTCCTCTGACTTTAGCTGTTTTGCTTCCACCAGGATAAAATCACACTTCATGTAGAGCGCTCTCTCTCTCTCTCTCTCTCTCTCTCTCTCTAATCGAGAATCAAAGCCCACCCCTACTCATTACCCAGCAGTCTACGCTGTCGGCCGCTGGGCTTTTTGTTTGTTTGTTTTTGTTTTTTTACTTACTTCTGACAGTAAAGCCTCATTTCTGCTGTTCAACACTGAACAAACTTAAACTTTTTAAAATTGTGCACAATTGTAAAACGGTGAGCTGTCTGTAATCAAACCTCTGTAACTTTGCTCTGCTTCACTTCGTTTTTGATCTGCTGCACAATATTTTTAAGGTCATCTGCTATAAAAACCCAGACCAGGAAAATCTCCTTCATGTTTTTCTGTTTTATCTTCAGTTACTGCTGTGCTGCTCACAGCTTTGATAAAGTCTCACAAGTGTCAGCTTTCTTTTTGTAGATACAAAAATATAGATATGTATTGATAAGTGATCAGAATTATAATATTTCTGACTGTCTGAGGCAAAATTTCCTCGATTCAAATAGAATTGAGTCGGGACCTTGTGAATCAGATTTGAATGACGATACGCAGCCCTAGTTGGAACGTGCTATATAAATAAAATTGTCACTATCATCATTTACCAGGATGAAAACATTTTTTTCTATTTTGAATTGGTTCTATTGCTTTCTAGACTCGTGTGTGAGTACATCCTTACTTGCTTGTGAAGCAGCATACAGTGGCAGGCCAGTGATGACAGCAAATTCATCGCTATGGATTGCACAGTCCTTGGCGTCAGCATCGTAGCTCTGGACCAGCAGACGAACCACATCAAGGTGACCCTCCCGGCAAGATGCGGCCAGCATCGAGTTGAGCAAATCCTTCCTCAGGCATGGACCTGCCGAGAGCGGAGCAGTCGAACAGGATTGTTTGTAGTGATTTGTTACTTATTTGCAGAGATGGGCAGTAACGCGTTAATCCGATTACTTTTTTAAAGTAACGAGTAAAGTAAGGGATTACTATTGCAAAAACGGTAATTAGATTACTGTTACTTTCCCGTAGGAACGCTGCGTTACTGCGTTACTAAAACCGTGATTGTTTTGCGAGAATGTCTCATGACAGTGACGTAAGCGAGTGCGACGTTCGTGGCAACAGCTGTGTGCAGATCAACAATGGATCATATATCGAGTGCAGAGAGAGTATGAGCGTGCAGCGTTTAAAGCGTGGAAGTACTGACCTTACTTTGAGTTTGATTCCATAAAAAGTGACAAAAACATTAGTGTCCGTTGTGCGTGGGAAGAAAACTTCTTTTTACAGCGAAAAAACCCCCTAAACTTCCAAACAAGCACCGAGTAGCTACGACGTAATGGGAAACTCACAGAGAAACTCGCGGATTCTTCCACTGACCGCTGCACACCTGCACCAGGGTAACCCTCCGCCTACCCCACTCCTGCTTTACAGGTGAAAATAGAGCAACAGGACCGCTAGTCTTTGACTTTATTTATTTTCTGCTGTGTTTTACTTGCATCTATTTGAAAGACTGAGTGTAAACACACAAATATTTTATTTTATGTGCTGGAATATGCAGAAAATAGGTTTAAATATTAAACTAATTTCTTCCAGTCAGAGAATGTTGCAGATAATTAAATGTTTGCTTGATGCATAAAGTTAAAAGATTAAAACTAATAAAACAAGTTTTAAAAAGAGACTTTTCCATTTGATTACATTTTGTATGATGATTATGCAGAAAAAGTAGAATTGGGTTGAAAGATCTATCGCTTTATCACCTATTCAGGTTGTAAATCGTGTTTTTAAAAAGTAACTAAGTAACTAATTACTTTTGAAAATAAGTAATCAGTAAAGTAACAGGATTACTTTTTTGGGGAAGTAACCAGTAATTAGTTACCGATTACTTTTTTCAAGTAACTTGACCAACACTGCTTATTTGTTTTTGAAAAGTTGATGAAATCAAAAATAATAAGTTTAAATATGCTTGTACTGCTAAATCATGCGCCACGGCGAATGCAGATGCTCTACTGTTGCCTTTTCTGTTCAAGACAACCTTAATAAGCCCACCGTGGTCTCATCAGTTACTTTATTAGGTTACAGTCCCCGCCCTTCTCTTCTGTCCACTACAAACACACAGTGTCGCTGAAAGATGGCGCTTTCTTCACAAAAACCTTCAATTAAATAGTTATGAATGTGACCAAGTGCTTTTTTAGTGTTCAGATGTCTCAGTGTTACTGCAGGGTTACAATATAAAGCGCCTTGAGGCGACTGTATACATGAATGAAGTGAAACTGAACTGAATTTAAAAACATCGTTTTCATTCAAGTAAACAATTCTTCCTTCATCCATTTCAATCTAATCAAATAAATTGAAACAATTAAAAAGAAAATGACATAAAGAAAAAATATTTTTCCCCACAAACGTCCTCAAAGTTTCATGTTTCATTAGATGCTGAAAACACGTTCGATAGAGTCGAGTAGGACCAGAGAAATTCAGCCGCGAAAAGAAGATGAGCCCACTTTATTCATCACTGTGGTGAGGGATGGCTTCGAGCAGAGAACGTCCCTGTAAGCTGATGATTTGCTTTTCTATGTTTCTTGGCCTGATAAAGACCAAAAGTCCTCTCGGTCCTTAATTTGTTTGTTACGTCCCTCTGCAGCCCCTGATCTCCTCAATGTTCTCAGCTGGTGCTAATTGGCCACACCTAGTCAGGTGTGGATAACAGCACACCTGAGGCAAGCTTCCAGGGAGCTCGCTTGTCTTTGCCTTGGTGGATCCAGCCAGTTTAGCCAACCTGGTATTCAACTTTAAGTTGATTAACTTTAATCCATTTTAAGAAAAAACCTCTTCTCACTAACACTCTGGTATTCATCTTTTTTTTTTATGTTACAGCTTTTGAGCCGAGTCGTAACATCGTTCAATTCTACAAACTGAACTTGTCCAATCAATGCTGCAGCTTGCGACTCCCCATTACATAAAATCCCATTTAAAGCAGTTTTGGATAAACATATCTGGGGATTACTGGACATTTTAAAAACCTCTTTAAACACAATGTCTCTACTCCTTGTTGATCCCTGCTGCTCCTGTCAATAGTTGGTCGGATAAGCCTGGTTAAGATGAAGGTTTGACCAATCAGTGTGTCCCAATTTTTATCCTCAAAACATTTTCAGGAAACTTCTGTAGGGGACAGGAGCTTTGCTCTCTGGTGTGCTTTAGGTATAATTTAATGCTCTGTATACTCAGAGCATTTTGTCTTCCTTTGAACTATTTATAGCTAAATATGGGACCCCCCAAACCCACACCTACAGGTCTGTAGCTTAATTTGAGGGATGACCCCTCAGTTTCCCCTCTCAAACTTTAACCCCACTCATTGATACCCTTTTGCTTCCACCTCCAAACACTAATTGATAACTCTGCTTGCCATAACATGTAGCTTAAGGAGTGCCGCAGTGTCAGCTCTTTGGTCACTCTGGGAGCAGGACGGGTCAGGAAATCACCCAGGACTTTTGGGAGGATATGCTGCTCCTGGTGCACTCGTAGTGTCAGGAAGGGACTGATCCAGTGTACGGTGGTGCGGCACCACTCCTACTGGTCAAAGGTTAAGCTTAGCAAATGCACCCTGACATTGATATTGATTGATTGATTGCCTATGACAGATGCACATGTTCTGTCCATGCCTCCACAATTATTGGTCAAATCTTCGGCACACTGTCAGAGAAACTTGATGTACACTTGGATCCAATTGACTATGTGCACGTTAGCATATGCTACTTCCGGTGCAGAAACTCCTGTGGGGAGCTTTGTTTCCGGTGTCCTATTCGCGCCCTGTTTACGGTCCAAAACAAGTTAAGCAAATGAATGAATCAATTTACATTTCTATAGATGTCTCGGGCATTTACCCAATATATCTGTAAATGATGTTCATCGACTTGTCGATATTTTCCCCCGCGCGTCAGAGCAAAAGAGAAAATGGATTCAAATGTTATATTTCTCAGCTGTCCCTCGTTTATCGCGGGTGTTATGTTCTAAAAATAACCAGCGATAGGTGAAATCAAGTAGCTAGTTTTATTTTTTGACGGTGCAAAACGTTTCGTGGACATCGTGGACATACAGCACTGCACTCCAGAGTCACACTGCTAGCGATAGATGCAGCGATTCTGTACAGGAGAGACGGAGGAGATCGTCTGCAGCGATCAGGACACAATGTGACGTAAAAAAAAAAGCATGCAAACTTGCACTAAATCTGCGAAACAGCGAGGTGAAAGGTGAACCGCGTTATAGCGAGGGACCGCTGTAAGTTTGAAGGTAAGTCACAACATACCCTTCGTACATACTAATGTATAGAAACCGTTACCAGCAATCATTCATTTTTGTGTGGCTTTGTTCACGGTTTGTTAACATGCTGTGTAGGTGTGTACTTGACTAGCTGATCTGACATAACGGAAACATCTGGTTTGACTATTGTTCACCTGTAGTTTGAATGCTGAACATTTGCCTGTTTAAATCATGAGACCAGTCACTATACAGAGATGTGCTTCTGTGGACGATGTGTCTTCTGCTGCAGTTCTGCTTGTGTTGAGTGATGTAAACAACTGATTGATCTAAACTCTTTAAACGTCAACATTGATCATTAGATTTTTTATGACACAACAGTGGTGAGTGTTCCCACCTTCTGCTCTTTGTAACTTAATGCCATCTTTCCGTTTTCGAGTTGTGGACATGATGTTGGAGAATATCTTCGCAGTAGCGATTGACCGCAAAGTAAAGCTACCAGAAATGTACAACCCCACATCCGGTCTCAAACCAGGAAGTTAGCATTTTCTCGTGCACAGGGTCAATTGCTTCAGTTGCTCACGATCTTGTGACACCTTGTGCTTTTTAACTTTTAGCCAGAAATCTGATTTTGGAAGCCCCTCCCTCATATGAGGCCTGCATGAGAGATGCCATTTTTTTTAGCAAGCTGGAAAAGATAAAACATACGAGGGTCAACGGGAAAATTTCTGACTCTATGGAAACTCTAAGTAACCTCTGTGAACGTATTTTACTGTAGTCCAGTCTGCTACTCTACTGTAGTTTAATCTGTTTTATTTCATTTTAATTTTGTTATAATTTTGTTTAGTCCCTTTTTACTCATGAGGTAATCTATTATTAGTCCATTTATCTGCTGAAGATAATCTTGAGTTACTATCCACAACCCTTCTGTGAATATTCCTATTGTCTTATGGTGATTTGCTGGGGGGCCGGGTCTATGGCAGGGTCAGGCTTCTTTTACATGTATAGTAATAATAATACATAGGGAATCTATATATCCACGTATGATGAAAGTTGGACTGTATGTTGTACTCCTACCGGGTACAGAGTCCAGTAGCTCCTTGACCAAGTCGGTGTGGCCGTAGTGCGCTGCCAAAACAGCCGGGTTGCTGTTAGATGGCTCCAGAGGCACAGGGATGCGAGCCTCTTTGAGGAGGTAACACACACTCTGTAGATCACCATACTGAGTGGCCACACACAGGAGACGTACCTGTAAATGGAAACAACAATGAGGAAGAAAGGATGTCTTTCACTTATATATTCACTTACGCTAACATAGGAGATCAGGAGAAACAGACACATGAAGGAACTTAGTTAACCCAGAGTTCCCTGTGTTCAAGTGTCAGGGCAACACGGGTTTCATGGATCACATGACTTTTCCTTCACAGATCATTATCACTGTGAGTGCTGACGACATAGTTGTTATCAAATCGGGACGAAAATCTCTAAAGAATGCTAAAACATACCAGTAACATGCAACACTTGTTAAAAGGACAAGATGACTTAGGGAACACAAACATTTTATTTGCAGTTTATAGTTTATCATTGAGTGTGTCCTCAGTGCTGCTGTTTATTTCTAAAGGTGGCAGCTGCCCCGTTACAGCTGTGAAGCTTTAAACTGGACACGTTTAAACATTCGAGCTAACACAGCCTAAAAACGATGTGATTATATGTCACTAACTGACAGAGATGGGAGTAACGGCGTTACAAGTAACAGTGTTACTTTTTTCAGTCAAGAGTAATCTAACTACTATTCCTATCGTTGCAACGCCATTACCGTTAACAAGAAAATGCAGTCGTGTTACTATTCTTCAACAAACAGACGGTTGAAGCTGTGTTCAGCTTACAGCATCTTATATCAGCTGCACAGAAGTAGCTGTAAGTAATCTGGGCGCTGCAGCTTTAAGCAGCTGCGCGCTCCCACAGACGGTGATCACTCTCTGACAGACGATCACTTTTTGACACAACACCTGGAGCTAGGGCGCAAAACAATCGCATGAGTGCTGCTGTTTGACTGAGGAAGAATAAAGTAGTCGTGGTTAGCCAATCACATGACCACTTCAAGATGACAAAGCAACAATGTGATATATACCCGTCTTTAAATTGTGTTGATAGGCCACGCAAAACCCGAGTCATGATGGTAAATGGTCTGTATTTGTATAGCGCTTTACTAGTCCCTAAGGACCCCAAAGCGCTTTACACATCCAGTCATCCACACATTCACACACTGGTGATGGCAGCTACATTGTAGCCACAGCCACCCTGGGGCGCACTGACAGAGGCGAGGCTGCCGGACACTGGCGCCACCGGGCCCTCTGACCACCACCAGTAGGTAACGGGTGAAGTGTCTTGCCCAAAGACACAACGCCCGAGACTGTCCAAGCCGGGGCTCGAACCGGCAACCTTCCGATTACAAGGCGAACTCCCCAAATAACGTTTTTATTTTTTCCGCCTCCAGATACCCTGCTATACTTTCACAACATTACCATGTCATAATGTTATAATAAAATAATGTGAAACCTCTCTCCAGTTATTATATTTCAGTATATTTCCTGTTTCACCTGTTCCTGTCGTTGCTGGAACAGAACAACAACCACCATTGTTAGCATTCTCTGACTGACATGTCTCGTTATTTGTCACGTGTAGTACAGGTGAGACATAATTATAATTATAATGAGTTTTGTAGATATTCAATTATAACTGCCATAGATGCCAAATGAAACTGGAAACTGTTACATGTGCTCTGACAGAATGTGTCTGGCCCTCCCCCACATATTTCCAAACTTCTTTGCCCTAGCCATGCAAAAAGTGGGTCCCTGTAGAGAGTTCAGTGAATTTAAGGGTGTTGTTGTTATAGGATGCTACTGCGCAAACTAGTCAGTTCAGGAAATTTCTCCTAGAAAGTCCGCAATCAATTGTGAGGGGTATTACTGCAAAGTAGGAGTGTGCAGGTACCACAGCAACTAAGCCACGAACTGGCAACCAACAAAGTTGTAGAGAGGGATTAACCAGCACCGAGGCTTATAATGGATAAAAATCATTAGCGCTCAGCTGACTCGATGACTACAGAGTTACAAACACGAACATCAGGACAAAAACTCTAAGGAAGCCTTATGGCATGCATTTCCATGTCTAAGCAGCTTCTATAGAAGCCTTGTACTTCTGTCCATACAGTGCATTTCATTCATTACCTAAACCAACTCAAAATTCTTGCTGTCGCCAGTCACAATGAAAGTAATATCCCCAAGAAATAAGAAAAAAAATCCATTAAAGACCAAACACAAGACTTCATTCCATTACAATATACCTGTAAAGGTTCTCAGTCATCCAGGTCGTGGTAATCCAAGAAGCTTGGAAAAAAGTGACGGGACTTCTATACATTTCTTGAAGATGTTTCACTTCGCTTAAAAAATTAAAGAAAGTCAGTCGCTTTTCTTTCCAAGCTCCTTAGATAACACACCTGCCCCCAAAGCAGGTGTGTTACTTAGAGGTATGTGGGTGTGGCAAATGAAGTAGCCCATGCACATCTATCCCCCTTTCAACAGCTAGTTTTCATACAGTCATCAGAATTAGAATCAGAAACACTTTTATATGTTTGTATTTGCCATGCTGTCGTGGTGCAAAAAGCAAAAAACCCACTGTGGTACAGAAATAGGATATATGGCATTTACCGTATATAGTACAAAATGTTGGTAGCCTGAGTAAATAAGTGTGTTACTGTAACACTTTAATGAAGTAGTGATCAGGGTGAGGGTGCATTGTTAGTAGTCCCACAGCGTGGGCAAAGAAACTACTGTCATGCTGTGAGGTGTTGCTTCTGATGGGCAGCTTTCCACCAGAGGGGAGTGTCACAACAGTTCATGACCAGGGTGTGAGGGGTCGGCAGCAATCCTCCTTGCACTTCTTAGTGTGTTGGTGGTGTACAGGTCGTGTAGGCAGGGCAGGTTGCACCCAATCACCTTCTCAGCAGAGCAGATGACGTGCTGCCGTCTGCCTTCGTCCTTGGTAGAGGCAACAGCAGATAGATTCACTGATGGAGAAGTAAAACTGCACCATTAATGACTTCGGCAGTTTTTGTTCATTTTTGCCAGCTGGTGCAGGAAGTACATTCTCTGCTTTGATGTCCCTCTGCTGGGATGTGATAGTTCCCAGGAATTAGAAGCACTTCCTGGGCTAGTAGTTGTTTTACTGCCCGCCCATTTCCAGAGAAACAGAGTCACGCGCTGAAAACTGCTGTTGTAGCAGTTGAATACTATGGCCTTGGTCATGGATTGTAGCAAAGTGTCTCAACACTTAACGCTCCAATGTGTAACGGACGCAACCACCTAATGAATAGGAGTGGGGAAAAATGGATACTGTGTAGCATGGTGATATTTTGTTTGCTAATAATGTATGGATACAGGGACAGCAGAAATCGATACTTTGTTACAAAAAGGTTTTTGTGCTCTGACTTCAGAGCATGTTGATCCTTTTTCTGAGCAAGAATCCTGACATTCCTTCACTGTCCAAATGTGTTTAACTTGTTTTTGGCAGCAATAAACATGACAGTTTACTTATTTTAATTTAAGACATGTTTTATTTTAATTAAGTTTAAAACTTTTTTATTTAATGTAAAATTATATTTTGTTTTAATTTACTTTCAAATTCTTCAGTTGCTGAAGGGGCTGCATAGTTTTCATAAACTGCATAGTTCAGAATAGCTATAATTGTACCAGATGGTTGATTCAGTTAAGTTGGACTAGACTGTAATACAAACCGTTCAGTTTGTCAACAATCAAACTGAAATGAGAGAAAGACTGAGTGTGAGACTTTGATATTAGAGAAAATGAATATTGATAAAGTTTACCTTTATGTACAGAATCTGAATATCGCAAAATATTTTTAAAAATTGCAATAATATCGTATCGTGTGTTAAGTATTGTGATAATATCGTATCGTGGGATGTATGGTGATTCCCACCTCTAATAATGAAGCTAACTGAACCACGTCCACAAAAGGCAGAGAAGCGATCCTGAGGCCACCAAAGTGGAAGCCATTCACTACTTGACTCAGCATGTAATTCATTTAATATACTGCTTAGAGATGGTGGTGACCAATGACTGCAGAAAACAGTCATTGGTGGTGACGCTCAAAGTGGAATGGCTACATTCTTATCAGTCCCTAATGTGTATATACAAATACTCGTATTTGATTTTTTTACTCCATAAAGAATTGTCAGTACTTTACAATAACAGTCAATTTTAATTTATAATTGCATTCATAAATTATTTATTATAAGTTATATATATTTGTAATTGAGGCACATACTTACCAGCGTACCACTGTAACACTAGATCCAAACTTGCATAAGAGATTTTATATTTATGGTTATAGCCGACACAGCATGTAGTGATACTTACCCCATCAATGCGGGGTGTCCCAGCACTGCACACCACACAGCACGCTTGTTGGATCAGCTCCCTGGCAACGTCCTCCTCTCCATCTTCATATGCTGCCTGGATGTTTTGAAAAGTGGGCTGAGTAGACAGTGTAGAACAGGGCCCAGTATCCTCCACCAATGACACCTTTGCTCCCACATCCTCCCCGGGGCCTGTCAGGAAACAGGACAGTCAAAACATGAACAGAGAAAAAATAAAGTGCATTTGTAACTAGGATCTGGATTTTACAGTTAAACACTGTAACCCTGTTATTAGCATGCACCCAGAACTGGCTCATCTTATTTAAAGAATACGCTCATGGTACGAGCTAAAGCACAACTTACTGGATTAACGCAGTTTGAGAAGATTGTCTCTGATGGCAGATGTTAAGAAGTACTTGTTACTGTACTTCTATACATCATTAAAAAAACATTACTATTTAAAAATGGGGAAAAAACCCAAACACTAATATTCTTGTATCAATGTCAACATTCAAGATTCAACTCAGGTCTTTATTATTTAAAGAAAAAAAATGCATGCTGTTAATTATAGAGTTGCACAGGGAACTCAAATGCCTGTGCAGGCTCTCATCCAGGTCGTGGTAACCCGAGGAGCTTGGGAAGAAAAGCAACCAGACTTCTTCCTGTTCTTTAAGTTTCTTGAAGACATTGAAAAGCTTCTTCTGTTTTAAGACCAAATGGTGGACCGTCCGAGGTATTTCCAGGCACCTTAACATCCACTCACATCTTGCGTCAGTTGATCTCAATGGGTCACATGATAGGGTGAGGCAATTGTTTCACCTGAAACTTCTGCTAATAATGACCCACATGCTTTTCACACCTTATAAGAAAGAAACTGAGATTATTGTACTCGGCCTAAAAACGTACAACTATGGTATCTAACCAGATCCTTACTCTGGGTGGCATAAACTTGGCCTCCAACACTGTCAGGAATCTTTGAATTGGTTTTGACCAGGATGTGTCCTTCAATGTGTATTTTAAAAAAATATTTAATACTACTTTTTTCCACTTGCGCATTTGCATGCCAAGTATCATTGGCCAAGATACAAACCGCAAGTCTGATGCATCCATAGAGAAACCATTACAAATGCATATTATATGATCTACAAGTGTAAACAAATTTGTACAGTGAGTTAGTCTAAGGAGCTTGGAAAGAAAAGTTTCTGGACTTCTTTAAGTTTCTTGAAGGCGTTTCATCTCTCGTCCCAGAAGCTTCTTCAGACCAAATGGTGGAGAGTCCCAGACTTAAGGCTTTTTAGGAGTGTTCCTAAGAGGGTCCTGGACCCCCAATTGATCCTCTGCCTAATCACACGAGCCAAAGTGTGAAAATGGGTGTGGGTCACAATCACCCAAGGTTTCAGGTGAACCCATTGTGAGACCTTGCCCCAGCCTATCATCTGACTTACTGATCAAATGACCCAAGATGTGAGTGGGCATTAAGTCGTTGTGTGTTGTGCCATGTGTTTACGAAGTGGCTGTTTGGTCGGAGCATTCCTCGCTGCACTGTACAGCATACACCATGTTGTTAACTTTGTTTTTGGGAGTTTTTTTCTTTCGGATGAACCAATTTTTATCTCAGTGTGTGGCTGAGTCTTAAGTACACTGGGATGTTGTGCTTGGAAAAGAGTTTCTCTAACAAACCTGGTACATAAGGGATGACAATATTGTTCTGCTTGTCTTAACGTAGCCAAAAACTGGAACTGAAAACAAAACTTAAAAGGGAAAAAGAGAATTTTATTTATAACTTTAATGAGCCCGTAGCATTTCACAGTTCTCTACTTGACAACATTTGGGCCAAAAAAATGAAGCTTGCATAGAAGTGCCAAAAGCCACAGTTCAAGGTATAGTCGCCTGAGGCTGGGTCCAAAAACAAGCCAGATTCCCATGTAAGTGCCCACCGAACAGCAATTGAAAGTTATGATTACAGTTTCTAAGCTGTAAAAAAGAAGAAAAAAATGGCAACCATCAGAGCTGCCCCCTATTAGATTTCAAAGTCCCATGTCGCTGTGTTATCAAATTATTCAATTCACAAGATTTTCAGGAAACTTGACCTCTGACCATGAGGTCGAGGTCACTTAGATTCGAGCTCATCCAAGATTTTTTTAATTAGATTCACCTATGGTGTCAATTTACTGTTTCCTTGTACTCTGGTTATCGCATTCACAAACTCAGACATCTATACCACCCGCTTGCTCCGTGAGCTGATGACAATACCATCTGCATCTACAGCTGAGGGGAAAATTTATAGTCAAAAAGCCGTTTTGGACGATAGCTTCCATAATCAAGACAAGTTCCCAGAGCACAAGAGCCCAAAGAGGATCACTGCAGAGGCAATCGCACCACCTACCAAGAGAAGAGCTGAGGAGAGCCCCAGGAGGGGGTCACCCAGGCCTCACCAAACAGCTGCTGGGAGGGAGCCAATACACACCCGGGCACCCAGACACTGAGAACCACCAATGCACCAGTGGGCATCAACCAGGGAGTGTTATTGGGTGGGGGATTTTTAGTGCAACTGGGAAACTGGGCTGTAATGAAGGTGTGATGTGCTTCACTAAAAATGCTACCATATAAGAACAATTTAGAGCCATTAACCACCTCAACAGCAGTGTTACTCTACAAAAGACTTTTCTCCATGCAGTCTATTACTCACTTACTTGCTGGAGAAAGTAATTTGTTACACCACTCTCTCGTTACTCTGTAAAATCAACTAAAACGCATCGTCACATATTTACCAGCCTATAAAACAAACACAAACCTCTATCCCAGTAAGGACAGATATGCAATCTCTCTTTTTATACACATATGAACACAGAACCTATAAAACACAAAGCATGCATGCATATCAGCCAAAGATACTTTAAAGCGATCGCCACAGTGACTCTACTGTAGAACCATGAACAAGTAGAAATCGGCTTTAACCCTGGCTGCTCCTCACTGCTTTTGTTACCTGTTGAAGATCAGGCTCTGGCTGATGAATGTTTTCTTTTCTGTGAGTAGGAGAAGCCCACTACTGTGATCAATGAACTTCCTCAGGGATTAATAAAGTTTGTTTAATCATTTTTTTTCTGCGTGCCCGGCACACATGTAGCTGAAGAAGCTTTGTAACTGTAATGTGCAGGACTGTGTTACATTATTGGGTGAGATTTCTTTGTGATAAGGAAAACCTGCCCAGATTGATGGGTTCCTAACTTATATATTATTATGTCTGTGAAGGTTCTCAGTCCTCCAGGTCATCGTAGTCAAAGGAGCTTGCAAACAAAAGCGTCTGGACTTCTTTAAGTTACTTGAAGACGTTTCACCTCTCATCCGAGAAGCTTCTTCAATTCTAAGGTCAAATGGTGGAGAGTCTTCAAGCAACTTAAAGAAGTCCAGATGCTTTTCTTTGCAAGCTCCTTTGACTATATATTATTATGCAAGTTTATAAAGTTTAAGCAAAATGTCTTTTTTCTTCTTCTTCTTCTTCTTTTTCTTACACTGAATTAATTTGAATGTCTGTAGTATTATAGTCAGGAAGTCAAAAGATACAAACACATTAGGTTCCTCGTTACAGTGGGAAAAACAGAGTAATCAAACCAGTTTACAATGTTCCACTTTTCTCCTCCCTAATCCCACGTCGTCTATTATCATTTGCCACACACTGCATAGTGAAACAAACTGTATTTGGCAGCAAGAAAATCTAGAAGATGCTTACATGTGTTAAGCGAGATGTCAGTGTGCACAGTTTACTTCACATACAAATGGCAAAACATAACACTTTTGAAACCATCATAGTTTCAGTTCTTCTTTTTCTAAAAGAAAGAAGTGCTGCTGCCACTTCACACACAGCTACATTTCAGTTTGCAGGAACGTTCTTTCTCAACCTGCCTCATGAGGCCACGACTGCATCAAGAAAAACAAGCAAACCAGCCATGTACATAACAGAGACACACATAAGATGCTGGGAAGGTTACTTACTGCTCTTTTGCTCCATGCTGCTGGGAATGTCTCCAGAGTCCCGGTGAAGACCAACAGACCAGTAGGACATTCTTCCTGGAGCTACTAGTTAGGTTAACCACTGTTAAAGGAAAGAGGAGGCCTAAATATATCTGTCAGCCTGCACACAGACAATGTTGCTGTAGAACAAACACATATTCTTTGAATTAGTTAAAAAAGGTCATTCTACCAGTTGATTAGGCATAATTAGCTGTGCAGCCCAAATAATACTTCAAAAAACAACAACTAGGTGTGCTAAAAGATCAAAATCAAAGAACCGACTTTCAGGTTGAATTCAAAGTATTTAACAAAGGCATTGCATGAAATGTTTAGTATTTGGAGAAATTGTGAAGCGCAGTCCACAATTTAACAAAAATCTTATTGGATCATTTAACAGAATACATAAAATCATTAAATATATGGATTGTTTTTAATACTTGGATGAAAATCCTTAGTCCTCATAACTACCTAAAGCATAAACTCCCTTGAGATGCTCTGCTCTATACTACAGTTATCTTCTGTTGGGCGACCGTGGCTCAGGGGTTGGGAAGTGCATCTGTAACCGGAAGGTCGCCGGTTCGATCCCCGGGCTCTCTGTCCTGGTCGTTGTGTCCTTGGGCAAGACCTTCACCCACCGCCTACTGGTGATGGTCAGAGGGGCCGATGGCGCGATATGGCAGCCTCGCCTCTGTCAGTCTGCCCCAGGGCAGCTGTGGCTACAACCGTAGCTGCCTCCACCAGTGTGTGAATGAATAGTGGCTTTGAGGGTCTTGAAAAGCGCTATATAAATCCAATCCATTATTATTGTTGTTGCTTGCGGTTCTCTCTGCCTTCAGTCAACACGCTGTCATCCATTTGCACATTGTAGCGTTGCCCTGTACATGTTACTATATATGAGCGAGAAGTATGGTGCTGTAGGATTATCCTACTACTCCTACCAGGACTCACATCATCAATAACCACTTGTGTTTGATGGGGGCACAGAGGCAGAGAGGATGCCAAGCTGCTGTGTTCCAATTCTGATCCAAGGATCCCCAGAAGGAACCGTTTCATCTAACTAACAGCCAATAACCTGCCTCAGGACCACATGTAATGTCCTATCAGGCATCATAGCGCCTAAGATAAACAGACATATGGCTCACTACATGAGCAGAGCACTAAAAAGATGGTGATGTTGCGAACAACACTAGAGGCCAACTTCAAGCCAACAGCACAAGTTGCCATCAAGTGCGGGACTTACCAAGGAGATGTCCTGTCACCAGTACTGTCCTGCATAGGCCTGAGCCCTGACCGAGGGCAATGACAAGACTGGCTACAGACACCGACTACTAGGGCTGGGCCATATCGTACCATTCACGGTAATACCGGTGTAATGTTGGGCAACGATAAAAAAAAAATGAAATATGGCGATAGAATATGGGTAAAACACGCATGCGCAGTGCCTTTGTTTACATATGCACATGGCGGAAAAAGCATGGCGGCGAAGGAGAATCAGAAGAGCGAAAGCAGATCGTTGAATGAAACGATGAACCAGAACTGGTTTGTAAAAAATGCAGCTTCACTGGTGTGGAACTGGTTTAGCTTTCGTCCGTCAGATACACAACAAAGCACTATTTTTGGTAGCGCATGCTAGCGGGCCGTCGTTATTACCGTGTTGTTTGGAAAATACGGCGCACTTAAAATCAATCCTTTGATTTTTCTGAAAGTCGACAGAGCCCCTTATAATCCCGTGTGCCTTATGTATGAACTCTGGTTGTGTTTACTGACCTCGAAACGATTTTATGTACACGGCGCTCGAAAATCTGTCAAATGTTTCAGTACGACTTTGCTAAGCTACGAAGCCGCACCGCTTGATGGATTGTTGGAGCATTACGGCTATCGTAGGCGGAGCCTCGCGGAGTGATACGTACTGTGCTTCAACATAATATTACCGTATTGTGTGTGTATGACCTCTTTTTAAGTTTTGTGGATATTATACATGGTTATGCTGAGGATGTGTCGGCCAGTTTCCACTGGAAATGCCTTTTGGTTAAACTGTCAGCGAGGAATTTGCATTTGCACTGTTACATTTTTATATAATGTTAATGCAGATAAAAACAGCTGCTTGTTTAAGTGAAAATATATTGATGGGTTTTGTTTTGTTTTTTCACTAATAAAGTTGTGGAGTTGTAAAGTATTTTGTCTAGTGTCAGTTATATCGCTATCGCAAATTTTCAAATGTATAACGTGATAGGGCTGTGCGATATGACCAAAATCTCATATTCCGATAACGATATAAATCACAAAAATGTAACATTTTCTGTAAATTCTGTGAATCTCGGGCAGCTCGACTTGTGTGAAGTGTTTCCAGCTAGGCGTCATGTAGCTGAGTCGAGTGTTTTAACCGATGCATGAAACGATACATTTTTAGACATAAGTTGTAACGGCCGCCGTTTCTTTGTGAGTATTTATTACACGGCGTGCTGCGGGGAAAAGCCCGTTCTAACGTTTGAGTCTAAGGTTTATTTTTTAGCACCTGGCGGCTCTTTTTTAATTCTCATCCGTAAATATTCTGCATACTCTTTCACGTGATTCAGTTTATTTTGAAAAATCTCAACAGAATCTCGAGCTTTATTGTGAAAGGTTTATGTGGAAAATAAACAAGCGGACACGCGATGATGTTACCGTCGTTGTTGCTAACGACAACGCATAAAAACAAACGCTTGTCTGTCTGTAGTGTGGTTATATTAAATATAAGAGAAAGAGAGAACTTTAATTAATACAGCCAGTACAGTGACCATCAAAACATGAAAAAAATATTGCTGTAAACAGTTTATTTTGCGACACCACGAAACAAACGATAGCGTAAAATGAAACGATAGACGTTTTTATATCGTCATCCGATATATATCGTTATATCGAACAGCCCTATATCTTGATAAATATTTTGGTCATATCGCTCTGCTCTACCAACTACAACAATTGTTAATAGTCAAAACTGAGGAATCGCACAACCAGAAGACAACACTGCAGTCACACAGGACAGCTACAAGCGCCTGGGAATCGCACAGGCAAATGGGAACCATGAAGAGACTACTAGGAAAGCGACAAACACCAAATACTTGCGGAGGGTCAGGCAATGTCCCGAGAAGTCGGATGATTGGGAAGGACAAGATCTGGGCAATCTACGCCTACACCCTACTGTTAGTCAGATACCCTGTTGGCCATAGGAAGCACTGACAAGGAAGCTCCCTACAGAGTTTCACCAAGTCCAGCACCTGGAGACTGTACAGTAAACGGAAAGGAGGAGACTGAGGACTAGTGGGAGTCATAACCACTATCTAGCATGAAATAGCAAACATCCATGTGCGCATCAGGAAGATGGCCTATAACTGTGATTAGTAAATACTTCAGGCAACAGAAAGCTGGAAGGACAGGCCCCTGCATGTGTTCCATGCTGCGTTTTCTAGCTTTAGTCTGGAGCCAACATGAGGTATAACACTGTGCATGTCTCTGCTGTGTGGTACGCTGCGCAGCAATTAGCCAACTTCTGAATAATATCAATAACAACAACACCAAAAACAACAATGACTGCTGGAACACAAGGTGCTTTCATTTGTGGGACATGTCACAGAAAATGGGGCAGACTTTGAAAAACAGCCTTGTTACTTTTTTGTTTTTTTAACAGTAACTCTGTCAAAAAAGAGTTAAAAAGACAAATCACGACAACTGAGTTAGTGGTTACTGCTTACCACGAGACACAGCACATCCTAGCGCAGCATTAATATCCAACTTACCGCATGCCTGAAAGGTCCGGTGAGCGACAGAGAGGCTTTTGCAGCTTTGCTGTATTTACCAGCCGCGGATCAACAATCTTTTACTGGACTTCCTGATTCCACGGAAAAACTTTCCACTCCGGAGCAGTCGGGTTGTTTAACACAGAGATTTCCGGTATTAATTTTCAAAATAATATGGATGCCTGATGTGTTTTTCAAAATAAGGTTCAGAAGGGTTGTAAAGGCTTGTAGAAACGCTTTTGCCCATCAGAGTATGCTTGTAGCTCATAATTATGAAGCCTGGACGGTTTGCCACTTCATTTTACCCGTTAAAGTATGCTTGTAGGTGACATTCACAAACATTCACATGGTTTGGCACTGACTTTTAGCTGTTAAACTATGCTTCTAGCTCAGATTAACAAAGGTAAGACGATTTGTCACTAAGTTTTACCCGTTAAAGTGTGCTTGTAGGTGACATTCACAAAGGCAAGATGGTTTGGAAGTTAATTTTACCTTAATTTTACCTGGCAGTATTTGTCTAGCTAATATTCACAAAGGTAGGACGGTTCGCCACTTAATTTCGTGTTGTGCGCATGCGCAAAAACAACGGTTAGGATGGTTTGTCAGGTGGGACGGGTTCCCAGAACACCTGTTGAGGTCTGAAATTGACATTTTCTTTTTCAGGGATTGTGCAGATTTGATAAGTGTTTTTTGGGATCGTTGTTTTGTTGCATGATCCAGTTTTAACCTGAGCTTGGTCTCGTGGACAGATGGCCTCACACAGTGGTGGTTTTTGATATGGGCGACACGGCGAGGTGCGCCTGCTGCTTGCCGCACAGGGAGGAGAGGGCCGAGGGATTCTCTGGCTGGCTGGAATTTAATAACCAGCTCGCAAAATAAAACTAAATAAAAGAAACCAACAACCATAAAAACAGAATACATTATGATATAGATTTATAATTTGCACCGATGTGTTTTCTAAATTCTGTCACACACATATGCGAAAAGTGAGCCCTCAGTGCGCCTGCTTGCTGCCGATGCCTTGCTGCTGAGGCCTATCACACAACCTGTCGAAAGGGGAGGGCAGTGGCGGTCCTAGCCTGTTTGGCGCCCGGGGCGAACACTCCCTCTGGCGCCCCCCACACACACACATAAAACATATTAAGGATTGCACATTAACATAAAACTGTTGTCAGAACCATACTGAATTTCACCAGAGAAACACACACATATGAAGAGAGTGAGAGTATGCATTACATGCAAACAGCTACCAAACAGCCATCATAATTCATCATACAATGAGAACAGGACAAATCAACAATTGACAATGACTAATTAATATTAAAATCTGTAACATATTGTATTTTTTGGAGTTTAGTCTGTTACTGTTACTATTTTCACCATTTCTTCTTGGAGCAACTGTAACGCACATAATTTCCTTAGGGATTAATAAAATATTCTGATTCTGATTGTTTCAGGATGACCTGCCATTATCCAATCACACATCTGCTTACCTGCATCTGTTGCTCGTTTCTCCTCCTCTTATTTTCTCTTTTTTCTAAACTGAGCACCTGATGGCTTTGAACTTTTCTTGTCCATCTTCCATTGGTTTTAATTTTGCACTGCAGCATGAACAGAAATCCCCCAACTCGAGGATCACCACAACATAACCTAACAGACCTACACCTTAGTTCACAGACTCACTTTGTCTGGGGTTTATTTCTAGGATTTTGCACAACCCAGATTTCAGATCATGAATACATAATTTACATCATTATGAATGAAAATGTGCTCTATTTGGAAGCAGCCGGCCCCTTCCCTTTCGACGGCTTGTGTGTGAGACTTTAAATCATCAAACTGTAAATTATAAATTTTAAATTGTTTTAAATTGTTACTCACACTCACTTTTCACGTTTCAAAAAAACATCGGTGCAAATTATAAGTCTGTATCATGATGTCTGGTGTTTTCATGTTTGTTGTTTTGTTTTTATTTTGTGTTATTTTGCGAGTTGGTTATTAGATGCTGCTCCAGCCAGCCAGAGAATCCCCCGCCGCCCCGCCCTCTCCTTACTGCGCCGCAAGCAGCAGGCGCACCTCGCAAACGGAGGGCGCTCTTACTCCCAGCAAATGAGCAATAGAAAACCGATCGGTGCCTATGCCATTCCCAATACGCGCTGGCTGATGTCGGGGCAGCACGAGTACGTGCAATTTTTTATTTATTTATTTTTTGCCGATGCCCGTGATGCCGCCCCCCACCACGATGCCGCCCCGGGCAACCGCCCGTGTCGCCCATATCAAAAAACGCTACTGGGGGAGGGGGGCAGGGTGCTTCCAAATAGAACACATTTCATTCATAATGTTGTCAATCCAAGCCTATTATGTATTAATTATGTATTTCTTCCTGGGTTGTACAAAATCCCAGAAAATCCCTATACTAATCGAATCTAAGGTGAAGGTCTGTTAGGTTATGTTGTGGTGATTTTCGGGTTTGGGGATGGGTGTTGATACTGGAGTGCAAAATGAACACCAGTGGAAGATTGATAAGAAAAGGTTAAAGCCATCAGGTGCTCAGTGTACAAAAAAAGAGAAAAAAGGAGGAGGAGAAACTAGCAAAAGATACAGGTAAGCAGATGTGTCATAGAGATTGAAAATGTGACGTCATTCAAGGGTAAAACCGCAAAGAATTCTGGGAACTCGCGGCAAGAGGTACTAGCGCACGCAGGCTTTCAATTGAAATCAGTCACACAGCGATAAAAAGAAACACAAAAATGGCAAGAAGCTGTTGTATTATTAACTGCAATAGCCGGTCACATGACAGCCACGGGAAGCCGACGGTAAAGAGATCGGTTGTTATCGGATTACGTCGTGGAAGAGAAATTGTTCGAGCCATGTTTCTGAAGTAACAAAGAGCCGACGGATGGCCTGGATTGCAGCCATTCAAAGAGCAAATATAACGTCCCAGAACATCCAGCTCACAGGTTAGTCTGCTCCAAGCATTCCCACAAAGGTCAGTCTTCTGTTGTAGTTAATACATCATTTTACCATATAATTGGTGATATAGGTTACAAGCAAGTCTGGCGCTGAACAGAAATTGTGGCGCTATGCTCCTTTGTTTATTGTGCATAAATAGTGAATTGTCCTGACACAATATTGCGTTTGGCTTCTGTTATTACCATGGTACATTGACAAAAACATGTACTTTTATTCACAGGATAAAACAGGTTGTTTTGTATCACTAATTGCCCAGTACGATTACAGCATACAATGTTATTGTCACTGCTACATTTCTGTGATGAACCAGAAATTATTTCCACTACTAATTAATTACCGTTGAGCTCAAAGGTCCTATTAATAAACGGTTAACGAATGTGTATTTATGAAGACGATTTGTGAGGCTGGTAAACTGATGATAAGTACGATGGTCTTTCGTTCTACACGGTGCATTTCATGGTCCTGTACCCATCCGTCGTTAAACTGTTCCGGGGCTTGTTGCAGTGACCTGAAGTTACTAAACTTCATGAGTGTATGCACTCACTCCAAGAACCGTATGATTATAAATATGAGCGTGGTGAAAGTTGGGCAGCACGCTAACGTCTTTTGTCCACTCTGTGTGCTCGTAAGGGTCTAACCCTTTTGCTCCTTTGATTTTTTCCTCGTATCTTTTCTTTGACTTTTCATCAAGTCTGTCTTTGTACGGACCGGCATTGTTCTCCTTCGTTTTGTACGTTCCTTTTTTGGGGGGCAAAGAAAAACCAAGAATTTATTGGAACCGGAGAATGAACGTTTTGCGGTGCTGCAAATGCTTGCATTTGATGCGGTACTTGGATTGTTTTGCAACGAGTTCCCGGCATGCAATGCGTTCGACTACTCCGCCTAGGCTGCACTGTCGAGCGCAGATCCACTGAGCACAGCGCAAGCTAGCAAGACAGAAGCTAAGCTTGTTGCAACATGGCAACTGCCTCAACGCTACCCGAAATTGAACCTCCCCCACCCTCATTCAGATCTGGCATTTGGAACTATTTTGGTCTTCATGTGACTCATGACCCTGAAGGTAAGCGCGTCATGGACTAAAGTAAAACATTATGTCGGATGTGCCAGCAATGCTCAATTACATGGGTGGGAACTACTGCGTTAGCGCAGTTAGCTCGTTAACGTGTTGATGCCGTCCAGCCCCACGCACGGGGCGATCCGCGGTAGCTCGTTAACGGAGATTTGCCGTGTTGTGGCGTTAACGTCATTTCAGATTAACGCTGACAGCACTAGTGGGAACACAATGAATATGACTGCACATTTACTCCGACATCATCCTAGTGCAAAGACAAGTGGAAGCAGACAAAAACAACAAGCAGCATGCTACAAACTTTACCCGAGTCATTTAGACAGCCGTTAGCACATGATTCTCCTTATGGGGACCTGATATGTTTAATATGCTGCTGAGAATATAGCCCAGAAGAAGCGTATAGTATAGCTTTTATTTTGGAAAGAGACATTTCTCTGTAATAAACTCTCTTTTCCAAAGATGAGTGATTCCTCCATCAGATAGATTTATTTTTTTTATTATTTTGTTGTTTCAGCAACATTAAATTTAAAAACTGTACATTTGAGTTAAAATATATATTTATAATTTTAATAAATGACAAATTAAAAAGGCATGAACATTTTTTTTGTATCGAAAAAATATCGAACCGTGACACCAAAGTATCGAACCGAACCGTGAATTTTGTGTATCGTTGCACCCCTAGTGTGTATGTATGTATATATATACATAAATATATGGGGAACTCAATGTGGATGTGGCGTACAATGCTAGAGGCCAGCTTCGAGTCAATAGCACAAGTCAGTACCAAATGCGGGATCTACCAAGGAGATGCTCTGTGTCCACTGCTGTTCTGCATGGGCCTGAACCCCCTCAGTGAGATCATCAACAAGACTGGTTGCCGACTAGGAAATGGAGCAATCATCAGCCAGCTCCTCTGCATGGATGACATCAAGCTGTATGTCAAGAGTGAACGAGACACACATTCACTGATCCACACCACCAGGATATACAGCAGTGACATCGGAATGTCGTTTGGACTGGAGAAGTTTATCTGGTTAAATTCATTTTGGTTCTGACAACAGTTTTCACAATAAAATATGTTAATGTACAATCCTTAATATGCTTTATGTGTTTATGGTCCCATGTAACATGCTTGACTCAATAAATGAAGGAGCCAGGTCCTGTGGCTGCAAAACAAGAACAAATCATCACCTTTTCGCTACTACATTTGACAGCTGATGTGAGGTATTTGCGCTGTGTTTCAGCTCCACCATATGTAGCACTGTGCATTATGGCTAAAAACATATTTATTTTGGTCTAGTCTGTCTGAAGACAATTGTTCCAGAAGTCTTGTGGCTTGATCAGATGACATTTTGCAAACCTAAGCCATGCTGCCATATTAAGAAACACTTTCAGATAAGTCTTAATCACATGGTCTCACCTCAGAATTAATTTGCTGGGACATTCAATCATTGGAAGATGTGACAAATCAAATGAATTAATTACCTGTCATAAATGTCCTTCATATCTCTCCACTATCATTCATTTGGTCAACTTCCTTAAAGCCTCTTCAGATATAAAGAAATCACATTCTTATAAAAGGCTCACAAAAGTTGTATTTTATTTTGTTCATTCTGAATTTCTATCAAAAGTACAAAAGTATGAGAAAACAAGTGCTGCTACTTATGCAATGATAACATTCTTGCTATGACTAGTGCTGAAATGTAAAAGGCAAGGTCAATATTACCTTGTGTAGGACTGGAAACATTTGTTTATATATATTATATCTGAAATGAAATGAGCATCGTGCTCAGCAAATATTTATATTAGATGGGGCGATCGTGGCTCAAGAGTTGGGAGTTCGCCTTGTAATCGGAAGGTTGCCGGTTCGAGCCCCGGCTTGGACAGTCTCGGTCGTTGTGTCCTTGGGCAAGACACTTCACCCGTGGCCTACTGGTGGTGGTCAGAGGGCCCGGTGGCGCCAGTGTCCGGCAGCCTCGCCTCAGTCAGTGCGCCCCAGGGTGGCTGTGGCTACAATGTAGCTGCCATCACCAGTGTGTGAATGTGTGGATGACTGGATATGTAAAGCGCTTTGGGGTCCTTAGGGACTAGTAAAGCGCTTTACAAATACAGGCCATTTACCATTAAATTAGGTCAGAACAAAAAAGTCAATTTGCATACATCAGGTATTTCTGCCCAGTCTCCCAAATAAAAACGAATGACTTTGTGGATGTTTTATTGGTTTGCGTCTCTCATAAAACCTTCTGTAAGGAAAAGAATAAACAAGGTTAACAGACACATCTATGTAGTCACATGACAGAAAAGATCACATCTGTTTCTTGTACTTTTCCCATGGAGTATAGGCCGAGCTTCTGACTACGAAACCTTAACTACAGGTTCAAAGGTGAGCTGGCACTCTACAAACATACCAAACTATAAATAGAGTTGAAGATTTGGAATACTTGGATTGAACAGTTTGCCCTTTCAAAAACTCTGGCAGCCTTTTCAGGTGATGGTTTTGGTTCTTTGTTTTCTTTGATCCATTTTTCTCACATAGAATTTTGGTCACTTTCAATAGATTGTTGTATCTAGATAGTCACACTTGATAAAACTGGTAAAAGAACCCTGAAACAAATCAAACCCACTGACAGCATCTTCAAGGACAAACCAAAGTTTATCAGCTCAGGATCATTGAGATCAAAGTGAGCTTTGGTTGTACACACAATTAAGATTTGTCCATGCTTAATTTACGTGCTGTGCTCTTTTGATAAGCTAGAATCCCCAGCCTAAACGAGTTTCTAATTTCAAACCATATACAGAACTCACTGTACTTCCATGGAGCTTCACAATAAATTATTGGGGTATTCTTTGAAAAATGAAATGAGACATCATCAGATTTATGTGCTGCCACAATACATTTACCTTTTAGTGCTCTGATATCCCACATATTTCCCCTACACTGCTTTCAGCATGGTTTGTTTAAAACAAAATTTGGAGTGTGTGGGTGTTAGAGAATTGTGATGTGGTCTCTAACAGGAAGTGCAGAGCACTCGATTTGCCCAGTTCTTCTCAGATGTTTTCTTTCACTTTGATTGTCACTGTTTTCACCTCAGAGTATTCAGCGCAGTTATTCTCCACTGAGCGGACAGAGACAACACATGAGAAACGTTAGGAAATACAGATCCAATAAATATAATGAAAGCGTATGAATAATGAAACAGCTGAGGCTGAGGCCCTCTAAAGGGAGTCTGGGGGAGTGGGCTCTCTTTTGATTGACTGTCAGTTCTTTCATGTGTTCAGTAAAGACCTTTGCAACAGCCCATCCATAAATCAAATAAATAAACCATTTACTAATATTTAATTATTTGGTTTTCAGTTTGAGTAGAAATAAGCAAAGATTAACATTATAGTTAACCAGTGCATTACATGTTCATTTACACAAACTTCTGCTGTTAGGACCATAAACAGGGACTTACCAGACAGTGCCAGTCTCCAGTGCTGCAGACACAGATAAAGCTTTGTCCACACTTTCTGTAAAGACTGCTGACACTAGGCCATACTGTGTGTGAGTTATTTGCTCTCTCTGTGGCCTCCTGTTGGCTCTTGAAGCTGAATATACAATCCTCTTCTGGACCAAAGAAACAGGAACGTATTAGTGAACATCAGCCAGATGTAAAGCATGTAAAGTGGTTCCCAATCTACAACAGTGTATACTGTTGCCACTGAGAACAGAAATGAAGGAGAAATTGCATTTCTTGTTAGTTATTTATGACTATGTTCAGTACAGCAAAGACTTTCTTTCTGTTTTTTTACATCGTGGCGAGGTGTGGTTTGCGGCTGGTACTGTTTAAGTTACTCAATCAGTGCCAGCCTACCTGCCCTGCCAGCCTCTATGGCGCTCAAACTAGGGGTGGGTTTTTGTAATCGATTTATCGATTAAAATCGATTCTGGCTTGGATAACGTGAAATCGATTCATTAAAATCCTGAATCGATTTTTTAATATAAATTTATTTTGCCCGAAATGCCAGAATCTCTGGTGAAATCTCACAAAATTTCAACAACCACCAAACAGCTGAGACAGTAAATGAGAGCAGGAACACGGATTCTGCACAAAGACGTAAACACACAGCGCAACCCGCGGATCAGAATCAGTTGTCGCCTTTCTCACGGTCGGGGCTGAAAGCCGACAGCTCGCTGATTCTGATGTTTCGGTGGGTCCGAGCTTTGTGTTCACGCCCTTTATGCGCTGATTCTAAAACTGTTAGTTTGATCTCTCTCCAAACAATATTGACTGAACCAGCAGCAAAAGAAGATCCAAACTACGCTTCACATAAACATCGTCATGAATTCACTCTGACTTTTCCTGTTTTGCTTCCACCAGGATGCACAGCTCTCTCTCTCTCTCTCTCCCTCTCTCCCCCCTCTCTCTCCCCCCCTCGTTCTCTCTGTACTGTTTTCTGCATTATTCGCTTGCTTGTTATGCACAAGTCTACCGTTGTTTACAGCCTGTCGGTCGACGTTTTTGTTTTCGTTTTATATACTTCCAAAAAGAAAACCTAATTTCTGCCGTTCAATACTGAACAAATTTAAACTTTTTAAAATTATGCAAAATGCAAAACGCTTAACCGTGTCTCTAATAAAACCGCTGTAACTTCAGAGGTGATGTTCATAAGTTGATTAATGGTTTTCTTTTGTTTTTGATCTACTGCAGAATATTTTTATAAAATCCCAGAACAGGAAAATCACCTTCATGTTTTTCTGTGTTTTATCTTCAGCTGCTTTGACACAAAGGCCTCTGCTGTGATGCTCACACCTTTGATAAAGTCTTGCGAGTGTCAGCTTCCTTTTTATAGATACAAAAATATGTAAATGTACTGATCTGAATTATAATATTTCTGACTGTCAAAATTTCCCAGATTCAAATCAAATTAAATCGAATCGTGAATCGAATCGATTCGGGACCTTGTGAATCGGAATTGAATCGATTCTAGAAATCAGTGACGATACCCAGCCCTAGCTCAACCCACTGCACCACCCCTCTTATGCAGCAGAGCCGCAAACCACACCCCGCCAGTGTATAAAACAGAAATAGAGTCTTTGCTTTGTTGAACATAGCTAAGGGCCATGCAGCTATTTTGTTGTGTGTTTTCTTCTTTATCATTAGTAACGAAACAACGTTAACGTTAACTGCATTAACGCAGCAAATCTCCGTTCACAAGTTAGCACGGATCGTCCTGTGTGTGGGGCTGCACGGCATCAACGTGTTAGCGCAGTTAGCTCGTTAACACTCGACACATCATCAAGTGTGTCTGGGATTACATGACGAGACAGGATGTGAGGAAGCCTACATCCACAGAAGATCAGTGATTAGTTCTCCAAGATGTTTGCAACAACCTACCAGCTGAGTTCCTTCAAAAACTACCGAGAAGGATTTATGTTATTTTAAAGGCAAAGGCTGATCACACCAAATATTGATGATTTAGATTTCTCTTTTGTTCATTCACTGCATTTTGTTGATTAATGAAAATAAATGATTAACACTTTTTAAAGCAATCTTTGTTCACAGCATTTTTCTCACCTGCCTAAAACAGAGCCTTATTCTCCGCAGTATATGGCATACTTAAAACGCTTTAATTTTCTTGATTTCTTATAATCTGGTGTGCCTTATGTATGAATTCTTGTTGTGCTTACTGACCTCGAACCGATTTTATGTGGTACAAGGCTCAAAGAACTGCCAATAAATGTTTAAGTACAACTTTGGTAAGCTACGTAGCCGCACCACATGATGGATTGTCGGAGCAGTGTTGCCAACTCCTCAGTAAGGAAAATCGCTATTGGCTGTCCTAAAAGTCGCTAGAAGTCGCTAAATGACGTCATCACCTAATTTGCATAATTGGTCATGCTAATGTAATTGTAACCTATGCTGCTGGAGAGAGAAATAACATCGTGGACGAGACATAAAGTGAGTAAAAAACGTCCTAAATGCAGTTAGAGTTTATTTAGAACTACAAATTAAATTTCTTTTAGCAATTATTGTTTTTTTTAATGTCACAATTCCAACCCTGCTCCTTTATCCGGGCTTGGACCGGCAAAAGTGACCCGAAATAGGCACTCTGGTGGAGTTACTGTGTGTGTGTGTGTTTATAAGTAGTTTTAAACCTTGTGATCCACAAAACAGCATAAGAGTAAAAGAAGAACTGACTGCGTTACAGCACCCGCTGCTTGTTGAGAGTAAAAGCGATATGCGCTTTCACATCTTTTTTTAGCAACTTTTTTTTAGAAAAAAGTCGCTAGGGGGTCTGAAAACTCGCTAAATATAGCGACAAAGTCGCTAAGTTGGCAACACTGTGTCGGAGCACTATGACTACAGTAGTCAGAAGCCTTGCAGAGTAATCTGGGTCCTAAACTCCGTCCGTTTCAGGTCCCAAAGTCACACAAACACTGCAGCATCACTGAGAGTTAAAACTGTCTAAATTCTTTCATCTTTAATAAAATGATCAGCATTGCTGGTGTTACCTGGTGTAACAATTAAGTTAAACATCCCGGCATCCATGAAAACAGGATTTATTAAATTTAACAGAATTAGAAGTTAGTAGAACGTTAGCTCGCTAGTTTCCATCTAAATATAATATACCATGTTCTGACTGAGAGATCAGTCAGACTGAGTCCACTGCTAGAGGCCAAGATCATTTGAAACCTTCACTCTGCAGGTCTTGATGCTCAATTCCGATTTTTTGATCAAATCTGATTGTTTTGTCTGCTCGTTCACACTACAAATAAAATGCGACAGCAAACGCGCTCTAGTGTGAACGCTCAAAGCGGCCGCATGCGCAAAAGAAGACGTCACACACAACGCGCTCTGTTTAGACCCAGACCAACAGTATTGTTTGACTGATGATCTTAATATAAAGACTTCGGACTTCACGTTTCCCAATTTTTGCTTTAAGTTATTTTGTTATTTACATAATAATGTAAATAACCTAATAATGATCCTTATTGCTGTTTTAGAGGAGCGCTGCTTCAAAGGATAGTTGCAGATTTCTGTCAGAATCTGCAGATTATACAGTACAAATAAAATGTTCACGTTTCTCCAACGTTGTCTTCCCAACTGTTTCACGGGATGGACAGGAAGCGTTCACGATGTCTTCTCCGGCGCTGATAATTGGCGTCTGTCTTGTGTCGGTGACGTAAAAGACGGATTTAATGCGACATGACCATCAAACAGCAGTCGCTTTCTGAAACATCGGATATGTATCGGATTTGCGCCGTTCACACTGTCACACCATGATCGGATATGAGTCGCATAGGGTCCAAAAAATCGCATTTGATGCACTTTCGCCTGCAGTGTGAACGTAGCCTAAAGCTACTTCTGTATGTGCCTATGTGCTCCAAAACCTGACTGAAACTCTTCAAATAAACCATTTCTCTGCACATAAGTTAGCTGTTTTACAAATACTATTCCAATAGTTTTTGAGATAAAAAGGAAGGTTAGTCTGTAATCTCCTTCATGTCTTCGTAGTGTTCATTGCTTATGCAGTGAGACAAATGCTTAACCTCTTCCTTGGCAATGCACAAGTGGTATTTGACCCCAGAGAAGATGGTAGGTTGAATGACCCACCGCTTCTCCTCCATTCTCCAGCTCTCTATCAAATCTATTATTTCGTCAAACTGCTGTTGGTCAATCTGGAAAAGTACACAAGTATAAAAACACAAGTGTACAAGGAAATTGGATAGGTTTAAAGTATGAGAACAACCAAAATTTCAAGATGGTCCTGCAGTGCATTTATCGTCTCAACCTCTATGTTGAGTTCCTGGCTTTGGAAACGATGTGACATATAGCACATCGTTCCACTATGTGTGTGTATTTGAATGTCAATATGGACTGAATGGTAAGTGGACTGATTCTTATAGAGTACTCAAAGCGCTGTATACAACATGCCTCATTCACACCCACTCATACAAGCACTTCCTTCTATCTAAGCAATCACACACATTCACAACTTGGGGTTAGCATCTTGCCCAAGGATACTTAGCATGCAGACTCGGGAAGCCGAGGATCGAATCACCAACCTTAGAGTCAGGAGCTGATCTGCTCTACCACCTGAGCCACCCCAATATAGTTTTTTTTGGTCTGGCTGTGTGTTTTGGATCTTTTTCATGTTGAAAAAAAAATTAAGCCATTGCCAGTTTTGAGATCACTGTAATGGTGAATAGAGATGAGGGAGAATTTGTAATTCTTGTGTTTCATTCTCCTAGCAATCCTGTTAGATTAACCTTGGTTTGAGCTCCATAATCCTCATCTTTACTGGAAAGAGAGGCATATTGTTACGTTGGAGCCCTTTCTGCTCCTCTTTATTTGGCATTCCTCCCTCATATTCCCCTAAGCAAGTTACAACTGCCTACAAACCTGTTGGTGGTTCGATCCCAGTCTGCTCTGGTCTACATGCCAAATATCCTTGAGCAAGACACTAACTCCAAGTTGATCTCTGATGGAGCGTGTGGAATATGAATGTTAGACACAAAGCATTGAAAAAGTGCTTGTGTGAATTAGGCAACTTGTGTAAAATGCTTTGAGTTGTCAGTTAGAGTAGAAAAGCACTATACAAGAACTAGTCCTTTACCATTTAGAAAGCAGAGTGTTCCAGCTAAGGGGTAAAAGGATAAGTATCAAGTTTTCAAATGAATTAAAACTCTGGCTGGGTCTTTGGTCGATTAATAAGCTGGTGTGGAGGGTTGCTCCCCCAACCAGGGGAATGTTGAGTTGAGCCTCCAAATTCTGGTAAAAAAAGAAAAGAAAAAATAATCATTTCCACGTGAGAGTCAATATTGGCTTGTATATAATGCTAGACTGAAAAGGAGGTTTGACAAGCAGTCTTGGCAGGAAATCTTTAAATTGTCTGCCTATATCCCCACCTTTATTGCTGGCCATTATCTTTTGGCTTCAGTATACATGCTTCAATAGAGTGTACCCTCTTGCCCCATTATAAACATTTACCGGTGGCAATTCTTTTCTCTAATGGAGAGACATATGCTTGGGCGAGTTGCATCAGCTGTTCATCATCCTCTTCATTCCCGAAAGTCTTCTGGGGGATACACCACTAGAATTTGGGGTTATGTAGTGCGGGGAAGCCTGGGAGCCATCGTCTCTGGGCTGCCTGTGATCCCGAAAATGATAGTCCATTATTTTTTTTATTTTTTTTTGCCTGTCCCATTTGGTTCGTTAGCTATCAGAATTATTGTCTGAAGGCCAAGAAAGATGCCCAATGGATTTACTTTACCAAGTGGATCATCACGGCCTTGCTGTGTTGGTCCATTTGATTGACCTTGTTGTTATTATTTATTTGTTCTATTTTATTTTCAGTTGTTAGTCGGGACAGACATGACTGGGGGATAGAAAAGGGAGAAAGAAAGAAAGAAAGAAAGAAAGAAAGAAAGAAAGAAAGAAAGAAAGAAAGAAAGAAAGAAAGAAAGAAAGAAAGTGAAGGAAGGAAAGAAAAACAAAGGGGAAGAGGGACAGTAAGAAAGGGCACTTAACAAAAAAAAAATCCCCTGGATCACTGGTTAAGAGATAAAAAAGAGTAAACAAGCAAAAGGAGAGCAACATAATAAACACAACACCATCGCAGTAAGTGTAAATAACAGTAAATACTAAATATTGAATACTGAATGTTATTGTACAGCACGCAAGAGCGACAGGGCACGCAATGTGCTTTGAGGTAGCAGCCAAGAAAGGTGTAGTTTGTGTCTGTGAACACTAGGGATGCACCGATACCGATACTGGTATCAAGTATCAGGGCCGATACTGTAAAATATGTGTGTACTCATACTCGTGAAAGTTAACCGATACCATGAACCGATACCAACTTATTTCATTAATCAGAGGGTGGCTTGTCATTTCTGTTGTAGTTTTTTAGATTGGCCACTAGGGGGACATCCCGCGCTAAACAGGCACAGGGTTAGGCGAGTGAGACTGGCAGCTCCAGATAAAAAAAGAGAAACTGGAGGCTGCTGTAGCTAGGCTAAACAAAATGTCAGCAGTGTGGAACAGCCAACTTTAACTCAGGTTTTGGAAAAGCGATGAAAAATGTCAAGAGAAAATCCACGGGCAGTTTAAATAACAGAGGCTCTGACTCATTTTATCGCTCTGGATGACCAGCCAATGCCGGCCGTGGAAAACATAGGATTGCACCGTCTTCTCAGCATACTCGAGCTGCGATATGAAATTGGACACTCTGCAATAATTTAAAAGTTTATTTTATTCTCAAACCTAATTTGTATTTATTTTATTCCAAACAGAAGTGTTTATTTATTATTCTGAAAGCTCGAGACAGTGCCAATAGTTCAGTGATATTTTGTTAAATTACAATGTGGAGACTCTGCAATAATTTAACAGAAGTGTTTATTTTTCACTTGAAATTTTTTTGTGGTCATTTTTATTACGATTTTATTTTTTATTGGCAGAGAATAAAATAAAACCTGTCTTCCAATTCATTGCATTTGTGTGTGTGTGTGTGTGTGTGTGTGGTAGAAGTATCTGTTTTTGTACTCAGTATTGGCAAGTACTCAGATCCAAGTATTGGTATCGTATCAGTTTGAAAAAATTGGTATCGTTGCATCCCTAGTGAACACCTGTGTGTACACTTGTATGCACACCTGTGTGGATCAGCACGCTTGTGTTCAAAAGGTTTCTCCATGTAATGATCTGCTAGGGGGGTGTGGGGAGCCACAGCCCCAACCCCTAGGGCATGAAGCAAGCATGGAGGAGATCCAGGCCCCAGACATCCAGAGGCCCCCAGACTGCGAGAACCCAAGGAGGACCATCGGAGGGGCAACCATGGCACCCTTCTGAGGAGAGCTGAGGAGAGCCCAGACGAGGGGTTACCCGGCAGCCATGGAGCAAAAGCCAGAGGGGGCTGCAGTGACATGCCCGTGGGCTCTGCGCCAGAGCGGACCAAGCTCCAGGCCCAGAGGCCTGAGGGCCCCCCACCCTCCGGAAGTGGCCCGACCGAACCACAGGCGCCAGCCACCGGCAGGGAGTGTGGTGAGGGGAGATAGGCCTTCATGCCTTGGAGGGCGTGAGATGTTCCCAGAGGGGTGGAGTCTAAGACACGACCTGACATATAGACACAGACGAACAGGCGCACACAGACACAAACGTGCATTTCCACCCTCATGCACACATATACAAATACTCAGCACTCATCCAACGAGGAGACAGACACAAATTGACACTGCACACACAATCACACTCCCCAAACATGCTCTATACCCCAGGTCCAGGTACCCTCACCCCTAGAGGGGGAAACCGCATCTAGACCCAGGAGATGCTACCCTTTTCCCTGGGGTGGACACAAGCAGACCACCCCTGGCTCCACAGTAGCAGGGAGGCCCTTCACTCCAGATGCCAATCGGACAGTCAGCTCCTCATCCCAGCCCCTCCGCTCCGATGACTAACAGAGAATGGGTGTGTGTGAAGACCCCAAACCTCCCTCCACCCGCTCATATGTAGTGTTGCTGCGTGCTGTTCTAAAGTGTATTTAAAACACGGGAGGTCATGGTGCTTCCTGCCAGAGGACAACAGGCGTCAACACGGCCCCTCCCGAGAACCCGAGGGGAATAACGCAGACGAACCAGCAACAGGCAGGAGAACACACAGGGCTTAAATACACACAGCAGTAATCAGGGGATGGGAGACAGGAGGGAAGCACACCTGGGTGAAATCAGAGCTGACGAGGCGGGGAAACGTAAACTGAACACACTCATATAAGACAAGGACCTTCAGCATAATTGGGGTGGCTGTAGCTCAGGTGGCAGAGCAGATCAGCCACTAACCAGAAGGTCGGTGGTTCAATCCCAGGCTGCTCCAGTCTGCATGCCAAATATCCTTGGGCAAGATACTAACCCCATGTTGCTCTCCGATGCATCCATCGGAGTGTGAATGTGTATGAATGTTAGATACTTACCACTTAAGCTTAGAAGTGATTGGGTGAATAAATTAGCTGTATAAAGCACTTTGCGTGCTCGTACAGAGTAGAAAAGCGCTCTATAAGAACCAGTCCAATAAAACAGGAAACTAACAGGCAGAACCAGACAAGAAACTGAACTAAACAGACAGACTCACAAGCAGACACAGTGACACCATGGACAGACAGAGGGGACACAGAGAAGTGGGAGCAGGCACAAAACAAAACAAAACGAATGGCAAACCGAACCCAAAGGCATCACAGAATAAACAAGAACACAGAATAATATAAAGAAACACAAAACACTGACAGACTCAGGACCATGACAAGTCCAGTTTATAGAGAGACGAGACGACGAGGCTCCAGTTACAGCAGTGCAAGTAAACAAACAATAAATATAAGAAGAGTAAGAAAATAAATATACACTTTAGGACTCGGGGTAAAGGGATCAATAACAATTTAAAGTTTATAATTTACAGTTTGATGATTTAAAGTCTCACACACAACCCGTCGAAAGGGGAGGGGGGCTGTTTCCAGATAGAGCACATTTTATTAATAATGCTGTAAATCCAAGCCCATTATGTATTCATGATCTGAATCCTGGGTTGTGTGAAATCCCAGAAATGCACCTTAGACAAAGTGAATCTGTGAACTAAGGTGTAGGTCTGTTAGGTCATGTTGTGGTGATCCTCGAGTTGGGGGATGGGTGTTCATACTGGAGTGCAAAATTAAAACCAAGAAAAGTTCAAAGTCATCAGGTTCTCAGTTTAGAAAAAAAGAAAAGAAGAGGAGGAGAAACGAGCAAAGATAAGCAGATGTGTGATTTGTTACAGCAAGAAACTTTTCTAACTTTCTGCTTTTAGCTTGTGATTCATATCATAACAATCAAATCTGGTGACCAACTCTCCTTTTTTTTCTTAGTTGTTGACTTGTAAAAGCCTATATGACTCTTTTTTTAATTTCACCATTAATTAACCGCAAAGAGAAGGCATCGTTTAAATATGTTTAAATATGTTTAAATAGGTTTAAATATGTTTAAATAGGTTTCTTTGAACAAACGGAATTAATAAAGTTCTTCATGACTGAACTTCTGTTTAGGGGACATCTCAAAATTGTCAGCATATTTCTGGACATTCTCCGTATCTGTGACGAACGCCAAGGTATCTCCACCTCGGACAGTATCTTGTCGTGTTTTACTGCTTTTATTCACTGAGCCGAACTGAATTAGTAAGATTAAACTCTGTGCTGAATTCTGCTGCCCTTTTTACTCAAAAAAACAAAAGCAAAACAGAAAAGTCTCCTATTTTGGCCAAATCCTTTCACATCTGAAACATTTACTGCTCTACTTACAGTTTTAAGGTGACTTTCATGGTCCTGTTGACCTCAACTCCACAGAATATATAGAAACATTGTACATGTGTATCAAAATCGCTCCAGGCTGTAATATTAAAATGCTTTTTCCACACACTGGCAAATCAACAATGCTGGCGTCTCCATCCCCAGACCACCAGTAACCAGTACATTTCTTGTGACCCAGAGTCTGACAGGAACTGCGGTTGAGGTTGAAACTCCTGCGGTTCTATCTTAACCTTAGTCTTCAAAATGAATGCATGCAGTGTGGTGGCAGGATGTGGTTTTGTCATATCTCCCTTGTCTAAAAACTTGAACTGAAACTTCAACAGGGTGATGATGTTTGCCGGGAGACAGAAGCTGCTTAAAGAGAGATCTCTAAAAGGTGGCGGCAGAAGAGATCTCTATTTGTGACAGAAGAGGTGACCGCTCTACCTTCAGCCTTGTTAATAAAGGTAAGATTTACAAAGTCTAAGATTTACACTTGAAAGCAGTGTTTGTATTTTAAACACAACTTGTTCATGATTGCGGATTTATCCAAATTTAAAATCAAAATTTAAATTGAATAAAATCAGCTCAGTTGCATTAAAGACCGCATTTTAATGTCAAACTTTATTTAATGTTTAAAACTAAAATCTTACTACACCTAGTTTCCTTTGAACTCCTTGAAACGAGCGACTCTCACATCTTAGCTCATACAACCCTTAGATGTTTTCTTGGAAGTTGGAGGTCATTTTCAGTGTTGTTAGTTCCACACAGATAATTCATTTAGCTCAGACTAGAGCCACGTTACTCGTCGGGCCTCAGTTTCTTCATACTTCTGGATTGCTGTGATCTTACCAGCATTCATTGTTGATGAAAGTTTTAATTTGATCTTTGACTCATCTGTTATTTGTTCTCCTTCTCCCGGGTTTGAAGCCATAATGGATGGAAACGGTGAACGAGCCGCTCGGGCACAGCTGTGTGTCCTGCAGCTGCGCTCCTTTCACTTGCATCTCTGCTATGACCAGACTGACGGACTGGTTGCCCTGCTGTACGGAGGGACACAGAGGCTTGCTGTCGTATTCTTCAGGAGAGTCCTGTCGGCGGTCATCCGGAATTGGGGTCGCAGGCATAGCAGTGTGTGATGGAGACCGTCAGAGGCTGTGCTTACACGGAGAGAGCAGCCAGTTCGGATGGCTGTAGCTCAGGTGGTAGAGCAGGTCATCTACTGATCGGAAGGTTGGTGGTTCGATCCCTGGCTTCCCCAGTCTGCATGTCAAATATCCTTGGGCAAGATACTAACCCCAAATTGCTCTCCGATGCATCCATCGGAGTATGAATGTGTGTGAATGTTACTTAGAAAGCACTTAGAGAAATGTGCTTGTGTGAATGGGTGAATGTACAAGTTGTGTACAGCGCTTTGAGTGCTCAGAAAGAGTAGAAAAGCGCTATATAAGAACCAGTCCATTTACCATTCCATTTACCATCAATATGACCTGCACGCTTTTGTTTTTTGGCTATTTATTTGTTTTTCACCATCAAATAAATAAATAGTATAAAAAACGTTATCTGTCGTTGTTATTAATTCATGCACCCATTTTAACTCTGGATCTGGAGAAGTTGCCAGTACTAAAATGTTTTGGGGGGGGGCGGGGGGGATTGTCACGTTTTCCATCTTAACTGTGCACCTGTGCCAAGGCAATTGAAACAAAGGACAAAATATAAAAGTTTATTTTAAATATAGATTCTGTGAAAAAATAATGGAGGCTAATGCGGCGCTCTCAGAATAATTAATTCCCTAATAGTGCATATTGTTTTTATTAATGTTAACGGAATGTTTTTTAAAATGAACCGAAATAATTTTAAAAAAAGTCCAAAAGAACAAGAATCATTTCTAAATAAGGTGAAAGCAAAGCTTCACAGAAACAGACTGATGTCTGTCAAAACCAATGAACTTGTTTTATACATCCTATGATCTGACTGAGTGGACTGAAAGGTCATCAGGGAAGACGGATTTTTTTCTTTGTCTAGTTGTTGCTTTGTTTAACTAATGAGATACACTTAGTTGTTAGCCTTCCTCTCACTGGTTCTTACATATTTTTTACTCAGTCAAATTGGCTGGTTACCCAGGGATTGTATGAGCGAATGTATGATGTGTGAGCGTCACCTGAAAGCAGCCACATAGAGAAAAGTTCTTTGGAGATATCTTTGTGTTCGCCACAAAGATATCCACCTCGGACAGTATCTTGTCGTGTTTTACTGCTTTTATTCACTCAGCCAAACTGAATTAGTGAGATTAAACTCTGTGCTGAATTCTGCTGCCCTTTTTACTCAAAAAAACAAAAGCAAAACAGAAAAGTCTCCTATTTTGGCCAAATCCTTTCACATCTGAAACATTTACTGCTCTACTTACAGTTTTAAGGTGACTTTCATGGTCCTGTCATAGAGTCCTGTTGACCTCAACTCCACAGAATATATAGAAACATTGTACATGTGTATCAAAATCACTCCAGGCTGTAATATTAAAATGCTTTTTCCACACACTGGCAAATCAACAGTGCTGGCGTCGCCATCCCCAGACCACCAGTAACTCAGTAAATTTCAAAAGTGGAGTCCAGGTTAAGATGACTATTTAAAACTAAACTAAAACTGCCAAATCAAACAGAAATACACACTCCAGAAATCTACCTGGTTTGGTGAGGAGACAAATTCCTGGCAGGGTTTTGCCAGGAAAGAGCCCTCCTGCCACTTCGTTAGTGCTGAGTTGGGCCCATTTTTTGGCTTTAGAACTGTTTTAATTCTTCACGGCACAGATTCAACAAGCTGTTGAAAACATTCATCAGATACTGTGCTCCACATTGACAGGACAGCATCACACAGTTGCTGCAAATTTGTCAGCTGTGCATCCATGATATGAATCTGCTGTTCCACCACATCCCAGAGGTGCTCTACTGGATTGAGATCTGGTAACTGTGAAGGTTATTTGAGTACAAACTCACTGTCATGTTGAAGAAACCAGTTTGAGATGATCTAAACTTTGTCACATGGCACATGTGCATGAAGGTTTGACGTGGTATGTGTTCAGAGATGCTCTTTTGCATACCTTAAATGTAAAAATTGGTTATTTGAGTTACTGATGACCCAAAGAACTTCTAAATCGGGAAGAAAGGTGATTTAAGTGAGTTATGGGCATGGGTGTTTATTCCAGGTGGATGGGGTTGTTTTTTCAGAAACTACTCATACAGGATAAACTTCAGCCTTGTTAATAAAGGTAAGATTTGATCTTACCTTTGTCACGTTTTCCAACTTAACTGTGCACCTGTGCCAAGGCAATTGAAACAAAGGACAAAATATAAAAGTTTATTTTAAATATAGATTCTGTGAAAAAATAATGGAGGCTAATGCGGCGCTCTCAGAATAATTAATTCCCTAATAGTGCATATTTTTTTTTATTAATGTTAACGGAATGTTTTTTAAAATGAACCGAAATAATTTTAAAAAAAGTCCAAAAGAACAAGAATCATTTCTAAATAAGGTGAAAGCAAAGCTTCACAGAAACAGACTGATGTCTGTCAAAACCAATGAACTTGTTTTATACATCCTATGATCTGACTGAGTGGACTGAAAGGTCATCAGGGAAGACGGATTTTTTTCTTTGTCTAGTTGTTGCTTTGTTTAACTAATGAGATACACTTAGTTGTTAGCCTTCCTCTCACTGGTTCTTACATATTTTTTACTCAGTCAAATTGGCTGGTTACCCAGGGATTGTATGAGCAAATGTATGATGTGTGAGCGTCACCTGAAAGCAGCCACATAGAGAAAAGTTCTTTGGAGATATCTTTGTGTTCGCCACAAAGATATCCACCTCGGACGGTCCTGTCGTGTTTTACTGCTTTTATTCACTCAGCCAAACTGATTCAGTGGGATCAAACTGTGCTGAACGGTGCTACTCAAAAAATCAACAACAGTTTTTTTCTTTTTCTTGTTTTTTGTTCTGTGTGTGTGTGTGACGGGGGGGGGGGGGGGGGGGGGGGCAACGGAAAGAAGCTCTCCTCCAATTAAATGCATATAGAATAAAAAAATAAATATGGGCAACAACTTGTTTATAAAATGATAACAAATTACCGTGTATGATTAATTACTTTACATTTTATTTCACCGTTTTTTTAAAATTATTTTTCGTAAATCCGATTTTTGCTCACTGCTTTTTTGTCTCCCACTATATGTGTGTGTGTGTGTGTTTGTGTGTTTGTGTGTGTGTGTGTGTTTGTGTGTGTTTG